>NC_056728.1:855091737-855182355 GCF_019279795.1 Protopterus annectens
AGACAGCTATTGCCCTAGGTCATGGCCATTCACATCCTTACATACACAGATGCCTCCCATTTGTCTGTGTGGTATGGGCTACAATGAGGGGGGAGTACAAAACATTAACCCTGTTTTACTGTAGCTGCCGCTGGTGTGATATGCACATGTCACTCAGACACCTTTTGTAGTGTTGCTTCTGTCAACAGGCCACTGGTAGGCCACTCCTGTGACATACAAAGGTACATCTAGTATACTCAGTGTAGCTGGAACACAGTATGGGTGATGTCCTATGACCTGTCACAGGTATGCTATGCAGTGTGAAATCATCCGTACTGTCATCTACATCTCTACTGCTAACATCTACGTTGATAAAGGTTCATAGACTTGCAGACCATACTCAGCAGGGTAATAGTGCAGTGCCTCCAATTATGACTGGCGTCTCCACTTGTGGGTTGCAGTGGGTTTATATTATCCAACACCCTATCTGTATTGCATATTCATGCTCAGCACTTGTTCAGAACATGTAAGCACTTCATGAGGTACTTATTACCATAGCACACATTCCAACTCATTTCTTACAGGTACATTGTCTGTCCTTACATTTCCAGCTTGCTTACAATACAACAGCTGTTGTACACATGTAACTCACATATCTTGTGAGACATGGTTGAATATGCAGGCATGTCCAAGTGTCACTTACCAGTGTTATTGCCTGTCTATATGATGAATATGGCAAACATGAGGCAATAGAGAAATTGTCTCATGTACACAGTCAATGCTCACCTCCCAACATATGACACTACAGCCTGTGGGAGATGTACATATGTAGCCATGCTGGGGGTAATGCTCTCACCAACCCAGACTGAACCTGACATTCATGTGGGGACGTTTAACATTTGTGACACACCCCGCTCATCACATAGTCTCACTAGATCACCACCACCACAGGCCACACATAGTATGACTACAACATTTGCAGAACCTCTCCATACTCTCTGTGTGGGCAACTGAGGCAGCCCCCATCACCAAACACAACACCAATTACTTATAGCCCACAGACTCATGTGTGCACATCAACTACAGCCAATAGGGTGTCATAACCTACACAACACACCGGTCATAGCTGACTCTGTAGGCAGTCACACTGATGTCCCACTCAGCAGGCTACACAAGGCGATAGTCGCTTACATCTGGCTGTCGGGTTACAGGATCCGCAACATAACCTATGCACCCATGCCACACCTCACCAGGTATGATTTGACTGTCATTCTCCAGGTTAGTGTGACTGCCCTGAGATGTAACTTCCTGGACTACATGTACAGGGACATGTAATAGCTCTCCGGTCTTGTAGCCCAGAAGGTATCGCCCAAGCCCTGAGAAGCATTCTGCATTCATCCAGACTGATACCACTGTACAACGACTGAATGTTTCACTTCAACAGTTGCCTATGCTTCTGCTGTCATTCCACAGGCATCCAGTATCTGTCTGCTTTGAATGACATGGTCAACAAAACATGATGCTTTGGCACAGATAACCTGCACCTGTCAGCCCTGGGAGTACAGATAACATGTAAGGCTCTTGCTGCTCCTATACTGCTTGTCTTGGACAGTTTCCAATAACATTCACCACCAGAACAGGAACAGGCAAGCAAAACCTGGGGTACTGTTACTCAATGCTTGACATCTTCATCTCTAACGCACTCAGGCGCGGCACTCCTTATAATGGACCACTTCGATATCTCTGCAGTGACTGGGACCTGTCTCTAGGCTCCGGAGAGCACACCTGCACTGACAGGTTACACGCAGACCACATCTTTCAGTCATGTAACCAGGACCGGAATACCCACGGCGAAGGTGTGTCCATATTTCACAAGGATGTACACACCTCCAGGCTGGTTTCTTAGCACAATGCATCAGAGGTGATCCATGTGCAACTAACTGTGGCCAGAACTGCTATACACATTGTAACTTGCTACGGATTCAACAACATACCCCATGGTTACCAGCCCTCATTTCTTGGTGTACTGGACAGTAGGGTTCAGACAGGTACTACTGATGTGAGACTGACACTACCCCACACTTAACTGGGATGCCTACTCATGTACCGACACATTAGGCCAACGCTTTCTGGGATTCATAACCTCCACTCAGCTGGATCAACCCATACACACCACCACCAAGACCAACAATATCCTAGACATGGACATTACCAACATGTGACTGGTGTTCCACACCTGGGGTTATCCTCTCGTTGGTAGTTTCCAAACATATGCTAATCACCCTTGTTATCCACATCCCGGCACCACACCCTTCATGGAATACACAGTAGAAGATTTCTACAATGCCTACTTCAGACGTCTTATGACAGCGGTAGTAAACGTCATGACACCCGTGCAGATGGACAATGCACTTACAAACACTGAAACATACACCAGTTCACTTCAATAGTACTTACACAACTGCATGGATCATGCTATCCCAAACAGAGTCATGATGGTACCTACCAGATAACGGACGCCACTCTGGGGGTCCAGTTCCATGCACATAATGTACAACAGAAGGTGGTGGCTGTTGCAAAGTGGAGTACAATCCCATGGGTGGGGTAGCTCACTGGTCAGCCTTAGTAGGAATCCGGGATCCCTTATCACATCCTCCAAAGCTAGCTATGTAAACATTACTGCGACACATTCCAAGGACTACCACAAAGCATTATGGAGGTATTGCCTGTACTCAATGGCAATACCCACATCTGCTCTGACATATGACGGTTAGGCAGGAACATTGCAGACCGACTGCTATTGGCAACATCCTGGCAGATAGGTTCAATACTAACTTTACACCCTCTCACTCCCTACAGGGCCAAAATCCATACAGGAACAATGCAGAGTCCCTGCGGTCACAACTACGCAGTTCCAACCTGTACTCTCTAAGGCCTGGAACACAGACTCCATGTGACCGTCCAGCATCCCAGGTTGTGATTTACACAAACCTCAGAACGACATGGCTCCCCACTTGGCCACCAGATTCAGTAATAGCCTTGTATCAGATATTGTGGCCCCTGAATGGTGCACAGAAACAGTCATCACACTCCACACTGGTGGCACCACAATGGACCACTGGGACTATTGCCCTATACGCCTGACTGGACTGTTCTGCAAGGGTATGGGGCACATCATCATGGAAGTCATTCACAGAGACATTGATAGCCTGCAGACCTTTGATGCCACCCGGGTTGGATTTGTTAGAGCCAGACCATGGCTCCTACACCTGGTGGACTCCTTTGATACAGTTACCAGGGTAGTTGATGACAGTAAGGGGGTCCACACAGCCTACATTGTCCTCTCATTGGCTTTCAGCACCGTTCTCCATTCTGGTATTGACAACATACACATCCACCTGCACATCGACCCCTACGTCTCGGGATGTTATGCAAAGTGACTCACGGACAGGACCCACACAATGAGGGTAGCATACTATGGTACCTACAGTAATTCAGTTACACTTGGCATACCACAGTCCTCGTTCATAGGGCCCCTCATGTTCAGCATATGCTTCCCTGAGGTACAGGCTAGCACAGAGGGACTTTCCCTGAATAGGTTTCCAGATGACTGCAAACAAGGAGCCATGATTGATCCACCAGCTGATACAGACACCCTCCATATGGGTGTCACTGTGACAGATACCTGATGTCAATAACATGGCCTCAAACTGCATGACACAAGGTGCATAGACATCCCCTTTGGATTACACCAATCACCCACTGACTGTCACATAAGTGGTCGTCCCCTACATACATGTGACATTATACGGAATATTAGTACACATGTATATAGCACCCACTCCTTTGATAACCATATTGCCAATGTGGCGTGGATATCCTTCTATGTGGCCACCCTTATATGTAATGGGTTTGTAGTTGGAACAAAGGCACACATTGTACCGCTATACTCCTGACGTATGACAGACATTCAGGGGTACAACACCCCTTTTGGGGTGTACCTTACGGAACAGCAATGGCTTTACATACCACAACATTAACACACCATGAGGATTATTGACCTCTGAAGGATGACGTATGCGGCACAACTACAGACACCACGACTGTACACATTTGCATACTGCATACTCAGGGGTGACCTCTGCTGAACATACAGGGCCCATGTCCACAACAATATTTATGGATATACTCCACATAAGCAACAAAAGCAAAGGCCACTGAGAGCAACATGCTCATGGATATGTGCACAAACGCAATGATGAGTGGGACATGCTTGAGGGATACATTCCTGAACCAGACACTCACCATGCTTTGGAACATGATTCCTATGTACATTAAGCAGGGACACTCACTAGCACTCTTCATAAGATACCTTGATGGGTGGATGGGAGACACACATGTACACCAGGGATCACTGCAGTGGCTGTACTGTACACAGGTGCAGGTAAGACATGGCTCTGCTGTTCACAGACAGAACACTACCCTAGGGAGGTGCCGCCAGTGAAAACACTGTCATTGGGCTTACACATGGACTTGGCCAGACAGCATAGTACCTCACTATGAACCTGTGAAGCTAGTACATGTCCTTTGTGCATGGATAATTGAGTAGCTCTTCCATTTCAGTTAGCTATCATGCTGTTACAGTGTCCCATGACTACAAGCCATATGTATCCTGTTATTGTGTATTCTACATGCCAATAAACGATACCCTTTGTTTGCATGATATAACAGTTATGCTGTGTAAAATATCTGACATATCTACTTACAATACTGTACATTACACATATTTTAAACCTTATCCCATAATGCAAAGCATACTTGCACAGCAGGACCACCCTAGGCATGTTATTCTCATTATATGCCCATACACATGCCTACTGTGACAGTATATCAACATATACTATCCCATGCTATGGCACGTACATGTTGGACAAACCCTACCACTGATGGCGGGTGGTGTGGAATTGTTGTGTTTAAAGCCCTCATGTAGCATCCCTTGTGGTGTAGGAGATGTTTACCTTGTGGCCCACAGCAGGACACACAATTTCTACAAGCGTTACTATGCTCAACAAGACATCACTACATAATACCTTTTCCCACTTTATGCATTGCGTACACTTTAATTACTACAAAACAGGCTCTACATACACTGACATCCTGAGTGTTCTACATACCTTGTTTCCGAGTCTTCGTAAAATATCTCTCTTACACCTTTACTGTTTAAATGGTTCTATGGTATGAGCTTATTGTTTGAATGTATGGCAAGGCATCCGTATATACCTCGAAACCTGTAACATATGGTATCCTGCCGCCAATTGGTGTTCCTGAGTAAATTATTACATGCACATCAGCTGTGCCACTACTCCATTTGCAAATTACAGGGCAACAGTGGGGTATAATTGAGTTCTCCACTTGGGCATTGCCCTTTTGCCCTACCTTCAGGGAGACAGCCTGTATGTGTTTTGTTGTGAGGAATTGCAACTGCTATTTGGAGAGACATGGATATTTTGAATTCATGTCCCCTGTGGATTGTGTGTGACAGCTAGAGTATGTGGTTCTACATGTGAGTGTACCTGTCATCTCAACCGTCTGATAAGGGACTACTGAAAACAAAACCTGTAACATTGCCGTCTGTTCCATTATACAACAGCTACGATTTCACATGGCGCCATTATAAATGTGTCTCTCACAAGGTATGTTATCAGTTCTGCAGATGTAATTGAGTGAGTGGATGTTTGTGATGTTATTACAGTCTGTATTGCAATTGTTTCGGATGTGGGGAAGATGTAGGTGGGTGTACATAGCATATACAGGTTTAGTGGGACTGTATTTCTACATATTCGATATATGTGTGTGGGCTCCTTCCATAATTGAAGACCTATCATTTAGTAGACTGAGAAACTATGGTTGTTACGGGCTTATACACTGAGCCATTGTTAATTGGTTTCTATATAGCATGCAGGTGAGGTTGATACTTCAATACCTCCGGAAATACATCGATATGTAAGGGAATGTTACTAAATGACAGCTGTCTCGTGTATTTCTGTCACAGATATTTGCACTCATTGCAGTTGTGTTGGTAACTGAACCTCTTTGGCATGGGTTGCCACCTTTTCAAATGGCCATAGTGGGACATTTGCAGGACACACATCGGTGTTTCCAAGCTGGCACATACCCACGGTCAGTACACAGGATAGAACATACTTTTATCCTGAATACATACTTATTCTTGAAGCACTTTAGCTACTTATCATGTTTCATGAAACATTTATGTATTTTAGATACAGGCATAACTATTTAATGCAACTATTACATAATATATGGGACATAATTATGTCCTACAATCTCGGACATTTGTCCTTTTTAATATTTTTTGTCAGGACATAACTGCCCAGGGAGGGGCTGTCCCTCTTAAAGTGGGACAGGTGGTAACCATATGCCTACGTCCAGCTATGACCAGACCTACCCTAATGATCTACCTCTGAGTTAGCACTAACAGACACACGATGCAAACACACACACACACACACACATTACAGTCCCACACAAACGCACATGGCACCCTCAACACACACATACACAGACTACAGCAATCACAAACACAGTTGAACACAGTACCTACCTGGACCGCAGCACCGGCAACTATAACTAAATGTCCCTTAACATCGTGATAATACTACTCTCGGTTCTAGTGTTCCGGTACTGTGGTCTTTCTGTCTTTCAGCCTCGTGATTATGCGTGTCGGTATGTGACACATTCGATAGTTGGCAGTATCCTATTTATTTGTACCTCCATGGTTGTGTACATGTCGTTGACCTATCTATATATTTGCAGATATAGGTGAATACATATATATCAACTTATATTTCTCTATCACCCTTTATATATATATATATATATATATATATATATATATATATATATAAATATATATATATATATATATATATATATATATATATAGATATATATGTATATATATATAGAGAGAGAGAGAGTGAGAGGGAGAACGCCTTTCGTTGTGTACATGTCGGTGTATACTGTTTCCTGGACTCCGCATGTTTGTGTTTTAACCTGTCACAATACACACCTGCCGTTGGTACATCTCAGGTAGCTTAGTGTCAGGTGATTGTGTACATGATTGCATGTTCTACTCCAGGCAGCGGTCGTTTTACCCTTCAGAGAAGGCACTATTAGTACAGGGGTGAATAATGCTAGTTTCACCTGTTCTGGACATCGTTGACCACGATCTGCATGATATTCAGAAAAACTTAGCCCTGTTTCTCACATATCCATATATTCATGTTTAAACGACGCTTACCAGCACTTGCCAACGCATAATCCCGCTGACATGTGCTAAACCTGATCTGATCACCTGCATCCAACATCCATTATTCGTGCCTTCGGGATTACGTAATGTCCCTTGCAGGACATGGGACAGGGAACATGCATGACAGTCAGTGCATTTACCACTTGGGCATCTGGGATTTGTACATGTGTTATGGTGTTTTGTATGTGGACTGTACTATGGCTGTTACTCCATACTGCAATCAAATGTGTAACTCAGTTAGTTTACATATGGATGAGACCTATTAATGGTACGTCCAAGTGATGTTTAATGGATGTGCTCTAGCATTGGTAATGTATGTCACAGTGAGCCACACACTATAATGTGCTACACCTTCACACAACCATAGGTGGAGCATGCTGGGGTGACAGATACCTGTCATTGGTACTCCCCATGCTTTGCCACTACATCCCTGATTACATTATATGGAACCCCTCATTAACACACCAGGTAAGCCATGCAGAGTTTGTGGGGAACAGTGATTACACACATGGATCCTGCAATTGCCTCTGCTCCACTGATGGACAGTTGGTTAATCGATGTGGTGGCAACAACAGACATTGTTTGCCTTGGTTGATGAATGGCCTCTGACAATCGAGCATGTACCTACCGATATACCTAGGAACCTATACATACAGTATCAACATATGCTGTTAGGTGCGTGTACTGCTCAGGTGTTGACATTCCTTGTTCCAATAGCTGTTGTGTGTGCAATGGTTGAGAGCTGCCTATGTAGGATTCACACAGTAGGCCATGTATACATTACACTTTACAGGTGGTCATGTGTGTGTACCATCCAGTTTACTGTGTGTGCAGGTGGAGAAGTGTGTCAGTCTGTAGGGGCCTACACTGTCTGTGTATGTGCTATATGTTCCCTCTTTGCCAAGGCGTGGGCATATTGGGCACGCCTCCATCTGCCTACTGGGGTTGGCACAGGGTGTTCGTGATCTGAATCGCTCTGTGCCTGTGATGGCCTTGGCAATTGCAGTGGGCTGTGAGGGCCTTCACCATTACGTCCCTGCTGCAGCTGTTTCCGCAGGATCATATTATGTAGCATGGCACATACTATGAAGATGTGGGCACACGTGCCTGAAGAGTACTGCAAGGCACCACCAGATATGTCCAAGCAATGGAACTGTGATTTCAACATCCCAAACACATGCTCTATGATGATTCTGGTTTGTGCTTGTGCCTCATTATGGCGTTCTTGCATGGGTGTGTGTGCATTTCTGATGGGAGTCATCATCCACGGCTCCAGTGCATAGCCAGCATCCCCCACAAGGTGGCCATGTGGGATGTCCCCCCTGACAAATACCTGATACAGCTGTGAGGCATGCCAGATGTGGGAGTCATGGTAGCTTCCAGGGCTGCTGGCACACACATCCATAATAATGCCCTGGGCATTGCACACGACCTGGCAGTTGATGGAATGGTATCCCTTGCGGTTTATGTAGCGCCTGCCATGCTCACCGGGTGGTGACTTGATATGTATGTGCGTGCAGTCTATCGCACCCAGTACCTCCAGGTAGTGTGCCACCTGGTGGAAGAGACGCATATTGCTGGCCAACTCTTCCTGAGTTCGGGGGAAGTATATATGCTCATTGGCATGTGGTAACATAGCATCCAGGAACTGGTGTAGTACCCTGGATGCTGATGCCTGTGAGATCCCCATTATATCTCCAGTTGGCCTTTGAAAGGTACCTGTGGCTAGTATTCACAAGTTTACACATACCTTTGTGTCCACTGGGATGGGTTCCCCTCTGTTGTTTCTGGATCTCAGGCGTGGCCGGCACAGCTCAACTATTTGCTGTAAGATATCCCTGTCCACCCTGTAATGCTCTACTATCTCCAGATCATGTAGCCCCTGGTAGGTTACCCTTGTTCTGTACACTCTTCTAATCCTCCGGAGCCTGCAGTGGTTGTCAGCATCATCCTCCACAAGACCTTCAGTCTCTAACACATGGTGATGAATCACAGCTATGGCAGCTCCCAACATGTACATTGTAAAAGTTCCCTGTCTGTTTACACCAATGGTGCAGTGTTTGGGAATACACAGGTGTGTGTGAGGTGCCTTCACACTTTATACTATTGTGCTGTGAACACTGATGATGTCATAGGGTGTGTATGTACCATCAGAGCTACAGGGTATCTTATGTGTTTTACTACAGGTACTGCTATTGTGTTGCCTTTGGTGTTGAATTACATTTGGCTGCCATGGATTACCTCTTGCCCTTCCCTTAACATTTCTTATCATTTCCCCTCCCATTTTCTGGCATGCATCCAGCAGCCTGCTTTCATTTGTACTTTCCAAAACCTGGCTTATCTTACGACATGTGTTCTATGGCCGATCTACTGCAGGTTTGCTTTGCTCTGCTATGACAGTTCTATTTTCTTTGCAATCTGACACCTCCCCTATCCTGTTCTGCAGGTTGCTGCGAGCAGACTTGTTAGCTGCCGTCGATTGCCCACTGTGAGTTAATAGGTGTTAATTACTCAGTTGTACTCCAATTACCCTACTGCGGCATTTCCTTATTTTCTTCCCCTAACCTTCCTGTTTGAGCCATGGTGCATGGCATGTGCATCCGCTTACCGGGTTTCGGGCACATTTTCATCCGCGTAGACATGCGCTTTCGGGCACCATATGTGCTCTCAGCTAAACAATGCTATACCTACATCCCCACCCCTATCCTGTGGCTTTGCTTAGCAAGGGGCAGGCTGGATTTGCATTGCTCCAATGTGCTTACAGCTACGGTGGCACACCCCACTGCTGATGTCATGTATACCTCCAAACCATTCCTCAGTATTGTAGCGCTGCGCCGTATGGTACATCCTTAGTCCAGCGGGACATTTGCGATTCAGTATTACTTGCCTCATTTGCATTGCATTGACTACTAATTCATAGTTACCAAGCCAAACACTGTCACAGACCCTTAGCAACCCTTGCAGCTTGGTTGTGGTGTACCATGCATACCATTGAGTATTATGGTGAAATCATGATTTGTATTACATTGCAATTTTATGACATTTTTTTTTATTTTCCTTGTGTTCCCATTTGCGCACACATGCCCTGCGGTTGTACTTTGCGTTACTGTGGACATGACATTAAATGTTGTTTTTTAGGTGTTGTGCATCATTTCTTATGCCATTGGCTGTATATTTAGCCATTGGCAGATGTTAACTTAGTAATACATGAGTCTGGTCTGCTTTCATAGCTCCAATGTTCTGTTTGGCAAAATATAAACCGTTTTTTTTTGATTAACATTTCTGTGGGTTTACGCTACGCCTGCACCATATCATGAATCACTATGTACCTTCATTTGCATGGTGCAGTACTGCACATCGGGTGATTAGCATACCTGTGCAGAGGGCTGTGCAGATATGGCATACGCTGGTAGTGCACGTGGAATTGGATTGTACCAGAATCGCTCTGTGGCCATATTTGGCATTATACCGCCTACGCTACGCCTGCGCCTGGCGCAAGCTTCATGAATCCCAGGGAATATCTATAATAATAACTTAGGTTAAGTTAAACTAAGTCCTTTTACTTCAGAATTCATCCCTCTAACGAACGGTACTAAAGAAGGATGCCCTTTATCTCCAATCTTATTTGTCCTTGCTGTTGAAATATTTGCTATTCTAAACCAAAATACCCAAATCTTAATGGTCATGATGTATATAATCAATATTTTCCAAAATTATGCTAACTTGCAGATGATGTCTTACTAACACTACCTAATTCTAGAGTAACTCTCTCTGAGTTGGAATCTTCAATATATTTATTTCAATCTATCTCTGGTCTTCATTTTAATATCAAAATCTGAATAAATAATATTAAATAAAATAAGAGAGTTCAGATTTATAAAAAAATCACATCACTGAGAAACAAACCATTTCTCTTGATTACCTGGGTACAGTTCTACTTAGCTCTGTAGAAGAGACAATAATAGCTAATTATAATAATATTATAAAAATAATAAAAGATTATTACTGATAAATGGAATAAACGTTTTTATTTCCTTTGAAGATAGACTCCAGTTAATGAAAATGCTTTTCCTACCCAAAATACTATATATAGTTCAAGCCCTATCTATTTTTCTAGGACAACATCTTATCAATGGCATATGCAAGCTCTTATTAAAATTCCTATGGTTCCATAATAAAAATAAGATATCTTATCTTCATCGCACCAGACCATGGGATCAAGATGGAATTAATTTCCCAGATATTCAATATTCAAAATCATCTTGAACTGGGTAGACTCAAATTATATTGAACTGGGTACATCCAAATTATATTTACTTACATTTAACAATTTTACAAAATGATAATCTTTCAAGTAACCGTTTTCTTAAAAGATCAGACTAATATATTCTGGCATTTTCTTTGTTATATTACACAATATATTATTTCTACACCTACAAAATCTAGTTTTATAAACTCTATACTTAAAAACTTAAAAAATGTTCCTTCCTAATTTTGATACTAAAATCTGGTTTGAAAATTTAATTCCAATTTCTGTTTCTATTGTCAACATTTTTTGAGGAAATTTATAATAACACATTTATTTCTTGGGAATCTAAAAATTTTATTTATTGGCAGCAATGGTTTAAAGAACTCATAGTCAAAGAAATCCATCAACTTATAATAGATTTTGATTTGGATTCTCATGATTGGCTACTGTTCGAAAGTGTGGTAACTCATTCTCATGATCTTTGTAAAATCCTTAGTAACTCAGTTTTTTAAAGATACCCCTCAATTCATAAGCTATTTATATGAAATTGTCTACAATAAATCAAACATTGAAAATCTAACCTCAAATTATGTAAACTCTTTACAAAATTACAAGATATATATTGCAATCATATTATTATTGGTTCAAGTATCTTCAAGTATATGGGAGGGGTGGTTGAGGAGAATGGAAGTCTAAATGAAGAGGTCAAAGCTAGAATGAGAGGGACTCCAGCCAACTGGCATAGAGTGTCAGGTCTAGTCTATGACAGAAGAATCCCAAAGAAACTGAAAAGTAATGTGTACAAGACAGTGGTGCAACCAGTACTACTGTATGGTACAGAAACCTGGGCAGTAAAGGAAGAACAGTTGAAGAAATTAGAGGTGATGGAAATGAAGTGCCTGAGAAGGGTGGTAGGATGCACACTGTTGGACAGATGAAGAAAAGAACACACAAGAGCAGAAGCTAAAGTATCTTCATTTGAAGAGAAGATCAAAGAGAACAGATAACAGTGGTTTGGACACATGCAGAAAAGCAGAAAACAATCCAGTGAGTAAGATTTGGGACAGATGGGAAGAAGGTAAGAGGAAGCAAGGATGTCCACCAAAGAGGTGGATGAATTGTGTGATAGAAGATCTGTAACAGTCAGGCATGAGAGTTGAAGAGGCAGGAGTGTGGCACTAAATCCAGACAGCTGATGACAGTTAACATGGTACCCTGACCCCATGTAGAAAAAAATGGGGAAAAGGGGGCTGATAATGATGATGAGGATAATGATTACCATTGGTCATATTTCTTGTCTATCTTATGAGAGTAAATCTCAAATTCCTCTGTCAAACTTACATCTTGGTCACTATATTGACGTGTATTTACCTGGAATTTTTTGCACAGAGCATTCTTAACCCCAAATAAGCTAGCTAAATTTGGTAAAAACAAGAATATATTTTATTGGAGATGCATGCATGAATGTAAAGCTGATTGTTTTCATATTTTTATACCTGTCCTCTGTTATAACAATTTTAGTGTGATTTAGATTATTTTTTAAAAACTTTGTTTAATGACTCATTTTCATTATCAACAACTTTAATTTTATTTAATGTTAATGATGACCTTGCCTTGAATAAGGACAACCTTTCTCTGCTTTGGACTATTCTTGTGGTTGCAAGGAAAGTATAACTAGTAAATAGAAATCCACTGCTGCAACACTTTTTGAAGACTTTTTTATATTTTCTAAAGGAAACAGCTCTTACAGAAACCAAAGTTAAAGAACATAGGATCCATCCTAAACCATTCATCAACAGTCCTTGGAAGAAAGTGATATCTCTCATTGACATTTTTCAGCTAAATCCTGATTCTCTTCAATGAAAAACTGAAGTTGTTTTACATATTTTTTATTGTTATTTCATTATCTAGGAATGTGGTTATTTCTAACTATTTCAGACCTTTGTCCATATTGTGTATAGTTTACTGTCCTGAATAATAATTTCAATGATATGATTTATTATATTATCATAATATAGTAATTCATTGCCTTGTTAAAAGGAAAAAGGAAATACAATTTTCTTTGAATAATAAAAAAAAACACAAGCGTACCTTCTCATGTTCAGTAATCTTCTGTGCAGATATATCCCAAAGTAATATAATTTTCTGTCTTCTCATCATCTTCTGATTACTTAGCTACATGGCTGATGTTTTATGGTGTAGATTCAGGGCTATGATCATGGTGAAAATGAAAATGAGGTGCGATCTCATTAGAGTAGCTGAATCCCAAATACTTGGCTCTATGTGTTAGATGTAAACATATTGCAGGCACTCCCTCAGAGTTTGCTGTTACTGGATTGCAACTGTGAATGATTACTGGCAAGAAGAAGGAAAACACAACTGCAATACAGACTGCTGTATCCCCATTGGGTGTGTCAGGTTAGGCTTACAAACTGTTAGACGTAATTTTATCATGGTTGGAAATGTAAATAAGTAGCAGGTAAAGCACAGATTGTGTTCAGTAACATCCAATCTCTCCTTCCTTTCATTTGTTGACAACTGTATATTATTGCCATTTAATATTCTCATACATTTTAAGGACAGTGATATAGAATGGCTTACAGACTGCATGTCTCAGATTACTAGTCAGATAAGAGAAGAATCAGCAACAAATACAAAGAGGTAAGAGAGAGTTGCATATTTGCAAGCAATACTCATAAATGGTTGTGTGATCACTCAGTAAACTACATCCAAAATGAATACATGTACAAACAACTGTTATATGGTTTTATAGTACTGTGGATGATGTTGCAGTTGGTTGTATGCAGAATAATTTCAAGTCCCTTCTGCAAAGCAGATTGTGTGGCAAAGAGGGTTAAGGCACCCTTACTGTGTTCTAAAGGTTTATTGGAGTGAGAATGCAAATCCAGACCAACATAAAGATATTTCATGTGAACTATCAAACATTTTGTAGTGTTTATTTCATATATTGCTTTTTTCATTTCAGCTACTTTTCCCTTATATTTTATTTTATTTAATGTATTTATTTATTTTGCCATTGTTTACATGGTGCACAGCTTAGCACAAACAAGGGAAACAGAGAATAATAAATGTTAAGTTTTGCTGTGTATATCTCATTTGCACAACACTTAGCGGTGCACAAACTCAGACATGTGGCCCACACAGGACACAGACAGAACACCTGCACGTGGGTGTCTGTAAAAGTGTACAGGTCAAAAAGGATACCTTTTTGCAGTTTTTTTCCATTGTGCAATGTCCAAGGTTTCCCAACATCTGCAGCCATCAAACACCTACAGACAGGATGCAGACAGTCAATCACTGAAAATGGATACATTCAATTACTTCTGTTGGGGCACCAAGCAAACATGCTAAGTGGCGTTACATGGTGGTTAACACAGGGAACTTAAGAATGAGTAGGAAATTATGGAACTGTCATTCCATAATGGCTGGCAGCTCTTGTAAATGCAGGGCTGAAATACAGATGGTACTAGGCCCTAGTACAGGGTGTGCAACCTAGCTTTACTGTTGTGACAGTGCAATTTATAGCAATAAACTGAAAAATATAGAGGGGTTATTTCAACATTCTTGTGGCAACAGACGTAAGTGTAAAACTACCATACACATGGTCTTGGATTCTAATGCAGGACATTTCAAACATTTTTACTGTTGTTTCATTTCCCATTATATTCCCTCTCACTTGTAACACTTTAGATAGTGGAGCTGATATGCATTATATGCATGAGGGTTAAGACACCATTATTGTGTTTTCAGATGTATGACTGAGGGTATACTGTATACTATATTTCTATAAGTATGATTCTGCTATCTGAACTTGGATGGCCTTCACAATTAAATAAGACACATACACAACTGGATTTATATACAAGAACCATGTCAGGTCGCACACATACATGTATAAGAGCTCAAACTGTCATCTGTTTTTATGAATGATACCTGACTATGTGTGAGCACCACTTCCTCTGTGGCAAAGCTGGAAAATCATCACTGTAGAATAAAATGTGTTGTCCCTTATGCCTAGGTTTGAATACCACACTTTAAAAATCAATCCAGTGTATGCAGCCAAAAAATATGTCAGGTCATTACATTTATGCCTCCAATGCATGTGTACAAACTTAACTCAACTAACAGTTACCTCCCAATTTTCAGTATATATTTCAAAGCTACTGCAGCAGACTCCCCTCAAACTGAGGTCAAGTGTCAGGTTGCTCTTCCAATTTAAAATATTTCTTTCCTCCCTACTTGGCATTGCTGCTCTCTGCTTAACATTGCTCAAATGCAGTTGGCAGCATTCCTGGGGTTTGCACCTTATCAGTAAACATGATAACTGGAATTGGCGTGAAAGCATTAGTTGCCATGTTGTAGTTTAGTTGTTAGACATGTCTGGATTTAGTGGGGAACCTGCCCTGGGTACAGAGGTGAGGTGTCTAGGACTCCAGGATATTTATTTTACTTCTGGGAAAGCACTACAGCCAAACAATTCTGCAGGGGTACTAGTCTGACTCCCATTATATACATATATATATATATATATACATATATAACACAACACCCAGCGAAAAAAGGAGCTTTATCAGTCCAGATTCATATAATACAATGAATGCACTCCTTAAATAGTAAAAAAACCTAGCACATTTGATGACAGCAAAATTAAAAATCAACTTAAAAAAATCTAATTGAGTTAAATTAGATTACACGGAAGTAGTAGAGATGTTGTCAGTGTAAGCATCAACTTTTCTGTAGTCAATCCCCCCCCACACACACACACACACAAAGAGACCATACAGTCACCCAAAACAACACAATCTCATCCCTCAAAGAAAAACAATTTTAATAATATTCGTATGTCTTCTGTGTGTGTGTGTGTGGGGGGTGGATTGACACATCAAGTGGCACACAACAATTTGAACTTGGATTTCATGTGTCGTGGCAGTAAGTCTCTGTTAATATATACATATATATATATATATATATATATATATATATATATATATATATATATATATCTTCCTATACATAGCTCACCATTTTCCACATGTGTCTTCTTGACACCCTTGATTCCATCCTTTGGCTATACAACATGATTACATTGTCACTGCTCTTTCTGGATGTGACAGTCCAAATTCAGCTAATATTCTGCACATATTTTCAGTTTTCACTGTTGAAGAAATTGATAGCTATGTTTCTTTCTTACCTCCCTCTTGCACATTCCTGCATTACTCTCCCTTTGTTCTTCTCCCTGCTTGCTCCCCATTTTAACACCTATCATCTGGTCAAAAATAGAATCACTCACAACACATATAGTATCAGTAAAAGCAATGGAATGGATCCCTTCACATTTTGACTTCAATGTTTGTTTGGAGTTTGGCATTGCTCACCAATGCCAAGCGATGGTGAGTGTCCCTATAATGCTGCAGTTACGTCCACCCAATGCCACTTAAACATGCTGCCCTATGCCAACACACAACACACAGCAACACGTGCATTATAAAGAATTAATGTCATTGTATCATCACTGTTTATTGAAAAGTGTTAAATACACCTGTATTCAAACCCAATATCATCTGGGCTTAAAAAGAAACATGTCAATGCATTTACACCTTCTGCCACAGATTCAGCTAAGCAGCAGGTATGTTTCATAGACTCAGTGCTAACTCTCAGACTTTTAGCAATGCGGCTCACTTTTGCACACTAGTTAACTATGCTCAAACAGGGAAAGCAATGGAAATGTGTATCCCACACATGCAAACAGTTTACCATCCATTGCACAAACCTGCTGCTTGCCGTTGTGCTATGCAAAGTAAATATTAGCATGTTTTGGTGCTTAGTGTTCATTTACTCTTCATACCATTAAACTGCATGTGGAAAAATAACAAAATGAAGGCCCTATCTAACAATATGTCACATACAGCCTCCCCCCATACGGTGTATCCCTGGTCTCTCAGCACTTGTTCACAAATATAGCAACTGCACTACATAAATTAATAACAAATGTGTGATGTGCAATGCACATCAATCTGGTAACATGCAGAATTAGAACAACTATCTTCACAGCTGAACATGCCTATACATCCATTAACCAAACCTGGGAGCTATAAACCCATAAGCCTAACTAACCTTATCTGCAAAACTATGGAAAGAATCATCATGGATCTTATCCACAGGGACATAGGCAACCTTTAAAACTCTTGACCCAACCCAGTTTGGTTTTGTCAAGGGTAGATCCTACTTATTAAACCTAGTTGACCTCTTTGAGAATGTTCCCAAAGCCCCGGATGAGGGAAAACAGGACATACCACTTATGTTGATTTAGCCAAGACCTTTGATACAATCCCCATTCAGAAATTATAGAGAAAATCTCCCATCTGGGGATTAACCCATACATTACTAGATGGGTAGCCAACTGGGTTCACTGACAGAATGCACACTGTCCAAATTGGGGGTCCATTTCCACCAGTAGACCCATTAGCAGTGGAGCACCACAAGGATCTGTGCTGGGCCCTCTACTGTTTGAAAACAATTTCTCTGAAGTCCAGGCAAAGGTAGATGGCCTGCAGCTTACCACATTTGCAAATGACTGTCAACTGGGTGCAATCATATAGATTCCCCCAACGATGTTAACATATTACAGAAAGGGCTGACACAGACGACTACTGCCAAACTCACAGACTGAAACTTAATGTAAAAAATGCTTTGGCAAAGAAGTACTTCTGCTAATTATGATATACATAGCACCCATCTAACCTCAAATTCAGTGGTGCGAGACTTGGGAACACAGGTTGATACCAATCTAAACTTCAATCGCCATGTGTCCATAGTGGTATGAAAAGCATTCTATATTGCACACCTCATAAATAAGGCCTTCACATCCAAGACCAAGGAGGCCATAGCTCTGTTGTACTCGACCCTTATCAGACAATTAATTGAGTACAATGCTCTTTTCTGTATGTACCTCATCAGACACCAGCAACAACTGGAGAGACCACAGAGGTTTCTGACCAGGAGAATCCAGAGCTTCTAGAATATGATATAAGTGGAAAGACTGAAAGCCCTGTCACTGTACTCAGTATCATACTGGCTGCTGAGAGGTGACCTGTGCCTGACCTACAGAGCAGTCTTGGACTGTGCCCTAATGGAGATTCTGGACATCTGAAAATCCAAGGGACAAGAATAACTTGCTCCAGGGATCTCAATCTAGTCTGTGACACAAACAGAATGTGCTGAAGAGACAGATATATCTCCCAGTGACTGCAGTTCCACTGGAATAGGCTCCCACTGCATGTGAAGTAGAGCTCCTCAATGGCCCTATTCAAGCGCAACTTTGACAACTGGATGGGTAATCATAAATTTACCCTATGGGTGGCAAATATGTCCTTCATGAACAGGGGGCAGTTGGTGCTGATCACAAGAAAGGTCTGCTAACAATGACCATCTGCCTATACTCAATAAAGGTAATTGGTTATTACATTGTTAGGCTTGCAAAGGCCCTAGTGCCATTAGACTAGTAACCTCCTATGAACCTAAGAACCTATGCAGGCCTGCCAACATCTTCTCTCCTACATCCAGTGCTGATGTTATCCACTATAAATTGTCCCAGAGCCTTGTGAAAGTCAGACTTGTGCCGTGGTACTTGCATAAACTACTGAGCTCAGTAGTTTGTATACTTAGGTATGGGTTCTGTTCTCACTGCAGTCAACTGTGTGTGTGTGTGTGTGTGTGTGTGTGTGTGTGTGTGTGTGTGTGTGTGTGTGTGTGTGTGTGTGTGTGTGTGTGTGTGTGTGTGTGTGTGTGTGTGTGTGTGTGTGTGTGTTTATAGCCAGAAGAGCATAAGTGTGTATTCTACAGTTACCACTTCAATCCCATGAATTGACAGTATTTTAACAATAGCACATGTCTACTCATCCATTTCATGCAGGGCTCCCAACATCTTCTCTCCAACATCCACTATAAGTTGCCCTGCATAATTGTAAAGGTCAGACTTGTGTTGTATACTTAGGTAAGGGGTTCTGTTCTCACTGCAGTTAAGTGTGTGTGTGTGTGTGTGTGTGTGTGTGTGTGTGTGTGTGTGTGTGTGTGTGTGTGGGTGTGTGTGTGTGCTTGTGTGTTTCTAGCCAGAAGAGCATAAGTGTGTATCCTTCAGTTACCACTCCAATCCCATTAATTGACAGTATTTTGACACTTGCACATACCTACACATACATTTCATGCAGGTCTCCTAACATCTTCTGTCCTACATCCAGTGCTGATGTCATCCACTCTACATTGCCCTGCAGCCCTTTAAAAGTCAGAATTTTGCCATGGCACTTGTGTAAAGTACTGAGCTCTGTAGTCTGTCTACTGACATAGATAGGGAGTTCTGTTCTCACTGCAGTTAACTGTGTGTGTGTGTGTGTGTGTGTGTGTGTGTGTGTGTGTGTGTGTGTGTGTGTGTGTGTGTGTGTGTGTGTGTGTGTGTGTGTGTGTGTGTGTGTGTGTGTGTGTGTGTGTGTGTGTGCGTGTGTGTGTCTATCCAGAAGAGCATAAGTGTGTATCTGTGTATCCTACAGTTTCCACTTCAATCCCTGAATTGGCAGTATTTTGACACTTGCACATGCCTACATATCCATTTCATTCAGGCTTCCCAGCATATTCTCTCCTACATCTTGTGCTGATGTCATCCACTGTAAGTTGTCCTGCAGCCTTGTAAAATCAGACTTGTGCTGTGGCACTTGCATAAAGTACTGATCTCTGTAGTCTATATACTTGATAGGTAGGGGGTTCTGCTCTCTCTGTAGTCAACTGTGTGTGTGTGTGTGTGTGTGTGTGTGTGTGTGTGTGTGTGTGTGTGTGTGTGTGTGTGTAGCCAGAAAAACTTAAGTGTGTATCTTACAGTTGTCATTCCCATCTTATTAATTGACAATATTTTGACACTTGTACATGCCTACACATCCATTTCATGTGGGCCTCCCAACATCTTCTCTCCTACATCCATTGCTGATGTCATCCACTATAAGTTGCCTGCAGTATTGTAAAAGTCAGGCTTGTGCCATGTTGTTTAAGTAAAGTACTGAGCTCTGTAGTCTGAGTACTTAGATAGGTAGGGGATTCTGTTCTCACTGCAGTTCACTCGGGTATATGCGTGTTTGTGCACTTGCTTGATATTATAGAGATCCTTTTACACCAGCATGTTAGACACTATTACCATATTCTCCTCACCAGACACTGATAATATCATCAGTCATAAGGTGTTTTCTGAGACACTCCAAGTCAGATATGAGCTGTTGCACTTGCCTTAAATACAGAGTTCTGTAGTCTGTGCAATTAGGTAGGGGTTCTGTTCTCCCTCCCTGCAGTCTACTGGCGTGTGTGTGTGTGTGTGTGTGTGTGTGTGTGTGTGTGTGTGTGTGTGTGTGTGTGTGTGTGTGTGTGTGTGCACTTGTTTGACATTACAGAGAGCATTTTGCCTTTTACACCAGCATGTGGGGCACTGCTATTACCATAATCTCCTCACCAGACAATGCTGGTGGCATAAGCTATATCTAATTTGTGGATGTGCACTATTCTCACCAGGGCAGGGTCAGAGGCAAAAGTCACCTCATCCTATATGATACAGATTACAGTGACATGGTTTCAGTCTATCTAAGTACATCACAAACCCCTGTGATCTCCCCAGCTGCTGCATGTATCTGGTGAGTTACATGCAAAACAGTGCATTATACTCTACTAGTATTCTAATGTGGCTCAAATATAGTGCTGTAATATGATCCTCAGATCTGAATACAATGGAATGACTTATGATATGCACAACACAGGCTTTCAATAGCAGTGTGGACACTTGGTGGTTGAAGTTCTGATCGCATCATTGGGTTTCAGCCTAACAGGACTATTGTCAATGCTGTAATTAGCAGGGAATTCCACTTTGCAGAAGGACAAAATAAAGACCCATTTTTTCCATTTATTTGTAGACTTGTGGCTTTGTCACCAATCCTTTGTCTGTGTTAACCTGTTCTGTAGTATGTTATCATCATAGGTGGACTCAATGATTGCACCCAGTATGCAAAAATCAGAACACATGGTAAGCCAAAGGCTGTATACTTTAGCCTGAACTGTCGAGAAATAGATTCCAAACAGTAAACAGGTAAGCACAGATCATTGGGATAAACCAGTGGTGACAGCTCTACTGGTACAGGTTGATTAACCTACTTTCGCAGTATGTGTTCTGTCAGTGAACCAATTGGTTGCCCATCTAGTGATGTCAGGGTTAATCCCTAGCTCAGAGAGTTTCTCAATGATACCTGTATGGGGGATTGTGCCCAAGTCCTAGGTCAGATTAAGATAGTCAGTATGCACTGTCTTATCTTCTTCCAGGCCTATCACACAGAATCAATGGGCTGTTACAACATCATAGATCACCTATCATGTGACTCAGCACATATACCTTCCCGGCTTAGTTGAATACACCATTCAACACACCCTCCACACATACTATGTTCCTGCAGAAGGGTGTACATCAACATGCATCCATCTGAGTTGGGGGGACAGAAGCTGATGCATGCATGTATAGACACATTCCAACTCTCCTCATCTGTGAGGTAGACCAACATGACATCATGGACCTTTTCTAAATGGACAGTAGTAATATCCTGGCTATGTGCAATAGACCTGTGTGAGGTGTTAATGCTACATCATGTCTTTTAGATCTGTTAGATATCCTCAAAGAGTTAATTGAGGGCATGCATGAATACAACACTATCATCCTTTTGAACTTGACAAGCCCAAAGCATTTGATACAAATCCGCACTGAGGTGTTCACTCAACACTGTCAGATGAGGCCATAAATACCTATATCATCAAGTGAAGAGATCAATGTATCACATACGTGGCATCTAAATATGTTGAAATGTGTGAAGTGACCTATATCTCAGGTCCAGTGATTAGGTCCTAACATCAGGGCTGTCTGCTAGGCCCTTTCCTTCCCATTGTTTAAGTCACAGACATAAAAATGACATGCACATCCTGTGTCCAAACAGCTGTCTGAAAGATACAGACTGTGGACAATCATTGACTCCAGCTGTGATATTAATATAATATATACAGTATCAGCACACACCAAAGATTGCTGCCAAAGCAATGACAACATGTGCAATGGCACAAAAAATATGGAGGGATTTGTTACATCAGAAAAACAAACACACAACCCAAGTATAATGTAGACATCACTGTGTCCTAGGGTAGATAGTATGTGGAATGTTCACCAGTATGTGGCCACAGTGCTGACTACTCCCTTGTATGTGACACAGCTACTGAGTATGTGAAGGACATCCACATCACAGGCCATAACACCTCCATAGTTCACAGCCCTCATCACAACAATAACTGAGTACAATGCACTTTTCTTCATGTACCTCTCTACACAACTTCTAGTGATGTGTAACTGAAATATACCACCTTTGCCACAGTGACCTGTCACATATATTACTGGCCATACCAAGGTATTCTTTTTATGGCATAAAAATTACTTTCTGATAGTGTGGAACCCCTATAAAGTTGTTACACCAGATGCATGTGTGATACTTGTTTTGGTAATGCACACAGTACATGCATAACTGCTTGACAACATTGATGGCATGAGTAACATTCGTGACAGTGTTGATTGTGATATATATATATATATATATATATATATATATATATATATATATATATATATATATATATGTGTGTGTATGTGTGTGTGTGTGTGTGTGTCTGTGTCTGTGTCATGCAGACCATTCAACTAGTCTGTGTTGATCATAATGTCACATAAAATATTTCAGTGTCCCTCCTAACACCTCCAGCAGATGTTACAATGTCAGGACAGTGTGCATAATTGCCCTCATAGAGTGCAGACATGTCATAATAATTGTACAAGTGTGTTTATGCAGAGCCATCTTTGATCAATCTAAGTCACATATGTTATGTCAGAAACATGGGATCACTGGTGGTATTATTCTGATATTCACCATGATTGTGCATACTTCTTTTACTGTTGTCCATGAGCCTTTATCTGTATCCCACTTGCTGGAGACCTCTGCTGAGATTACACTCATATTCATGCAAATCAGTTTGCACAGCTTTACAACATGCTCCCTACCCCAGTTGTATATAACATCCCTGATAGATGTCCACTGCATTGTTCAGGTAAGGATGCTTAGCTCACACAGACATCCTCTCCATTGTTATGTCACCTTGTGTGACAGTCACATAATACACATTTTCACTGTGCAGTCCTTACTGTACCATATTGATATGTGATTGGTGCTGCAGTCTTCCATTGACATGCCCTCATCTGCTATACATTAGGTTGTTTTACCTGTCCCGTTTCCCTGTGTTCATTCCTAGAATTCATCTGTGTGACCTTATTCAATACACACTCTTCCCCTGAATGTTTATTTTACATGGCAGTCCAAGATCATTTACACAACTGCAGTACAGAATTCCAGGAATGGGAATTCACAATACCCTGCACTGTATACACTGTCCTGTACTGTGTTTGGACCATATGCATAATTGTCATACCTCTCAACTGTCCAGATTTTCACAGAATGTCCTAATGTTTGCCCTATATGTTTTTGTCTGTTCCTTATAAAAGTTGTGTTTTTTTTTGCCATATCACTGAGATAATCTCAGAACTGAAGTCAATAAATAATTACATACATTTGAGTTTCAAACTTCAAATCCTTCAGAAAATATATCTTAACACAAACCTTATTATAGCACATTTCTAAGTTTAAAAGAACTGTCCCTATTTCTGGGTCATTGTACCCCCATTATGTTGGGCTTTGTTCAGATTTCTTGCACTAAGATGTTGAGTGCTATCATAATAACTATATGTTAAGCCCTGGTGATCACTGTGGCATTCCATGCAATCCCTCTAACCTGCTGTGCTCTGATGTAAACAGGTTTGCTATCCATGTTGCTTTACATGGTTTTGTGGTCAGCAACAGTGCTCTTATTTATGTTTAAACATGGTGTGTGGCATAAATATGTAATCAGCGTCACTGCTTACTGTGCATCACCACACGCACAGGTCATCTTACTGAATCCCAGGGTATAACTATTTTGGAGTAATGTAGTTCATTCAAATAATTTAATTCCATGTAAATTCTAACAATATTTGGTTTAAGAAACTTACACAATTTTACAAAATCAGTTTCCTTTATACCCAGAGAATTTTGCAGTTTGTAACTGTTTTTATTTAATACTGCTAAAGTAAGTTAGCTGACTTAAAATGAATTATTTTTAGCCATAACCCAGAAAAGTTATTGTAAAAAAAACAGTGAATAGTACCTGAAATGTATAAAATGCTGTCAAATGATACAGAATATGAATCTATTCAATGAGTTTTTCACACAATAAAAGTATTATGTTAAAAGCATACCCATGAAACATAACAAGAATACATTATTAGAGTGATAGATACGAAGTAGAAAAATTTGATATGAAACTGTATTTACATAAATAAATGGATTACTACTTGAAAAGCCCTAATTGCATAATAAATGTAATATATAAGAGCCGTTACAAATGCCGATTAATACATTTAAATACAAAAGTAAAGGAAGACTTTAAAGGGTGATAACATATCAGTGTCATTTGAGATTCTGAAGAACTGCATTGACAATAAATTAACAAATGCATAAAAGCATTAAACATGACTAAATGCATATGTTTATCAGATTCTTTAAGTCTTAAGCTGAAAACAAGTTTACTTCATTGTGACTTATTATGGAGCTTGTTGCAAACCAATGTCTCTAAATATACCACAGCAATGCTTCATGGGAAAGATGGTAAAGGATAATGTTAAAGCACGACCACATTCATGTTGGTGCATACTTTTACATACAGTATTGTCAGGCAGATTGGGAGGTTATCATGACCCTGCACTCTAGTTATGATATTGTTCAAGATAGCATGCTATTATTTCCTGTTGCAAATATGTATCTGATTTTTTTTCATTTCACTTAAGTCATTTAATTTTCATGGAAAACTACAAGCACTCGTGTTCCAAGTTCTCAAAAACTACTGTCTCTTTATAGTTCATGCCAGCTGCTGCTGACACTCAAACTTGAACATGAATTCAGGCAAGCAGTCATGGAGAAGGAAGAAGAGTTTAGAGTTAGGGCGAGGGTGGGGGATTTTAGGCTTAGGGAATGGGAGAATTTTAGGGTTACAGAACATGAGGAGGATTCCATGCTTAGGGACCTAGAAGAGAGTTCTAGATTTATGGAGTGAGAAGGGAGTTTTAGGGTTTTGGAACATTATGGGAATTTAGGATTAGGGAGGTGTGTGGACTTTTATGTTCATGGAGCAATTGGGGCCTTTAGGGATAGGGATTGGAGCTTTAGGTTAATGAAATAAGGACTTGGGCTGGGAACTGCAAATGGATTTTTTAGGGCTAGAGTTTAACTTCTGATAAGACTATATAGTTTGCCACTATTAGGTGTTGGAAGGGCTACATAGAAACATGAGATCAGGCTAGTGGGAGTTCCAACATTTGCTTTTTTAAACAAATGGCAGCAAGCAGGTGTGCCATTAGCTACTAACATGTGAGCAACTGTAGTAGACCTAATTTGTTGCAAGGTTAGTAGCTTTTAATCCCTATGCTTAAGCAACAAGTCTTACTCTTACTGTATTTCTCTTGTCATCTTCTTTCATTTTCTGTGTCTGGAAGACAAGTATTAATGAAGGACACAGAGAACGTGTCTTGGCTGGTGTGATATTGACATGTATAGGATAAGTCATCGGTGGCAAAAAATAAATAGTTGCTACCTTTTTTATGGACAACTGGTACAATTAAACAGAAGCTGAATGGATATAAAAGAAAACACTGCAATATTTCAAGATAATCAACAGAGTAAATGATAACAGCCTGTATCAGAAAAAGAGATGCAAAAGAAAAAGAGGGCAGAGCAAGAATAGACCTTAAAGCAAATGCTTGGTGCCAGGCTTGCATTTGGCACACAAGTCATTTACATGTGTGTGTGCAAAATATGTGAATACTGATCTGTACTTAAAAACAAGTCTGCAATATCCAACAGATTTCCTTTCTCCCAAGACACAGCAATCTCAGAACTAATATGTATAAACTGCTTGGGTGTGGGGAGTACTGTTTCCTATATTTTGGGTGCTGGGAGCTTGCCTTCATGCAAAAATACTTTTTTAGTGATTTTTTTTATCAGAAATGGCATTATTGGTTAAACGATCGTGACAGTTTGCAGATACACTTAAGGGACAATTACAAAGTATTCGATAAAACAACCACGTCAAAACAAAAAAACAAGTTTATTTTGCAGAGCTTTTGGGTCAAACACCCTTCCTCCCAGTGCATTATAAATACAAGTAATACATATATTTTAAATAGGAGCATCATTGAATCACATACCAACAGGCTAACCTATCACACATTCCTCCCTCCCCCCATATAGTTCTTATAAAATACTTAAAATATTAAAATCCTATACTTAATTCACATAAGACATTAAATTCTTTCTAATTTTATATTTCCTTTTATTTTTATTATTATTAAATTAAATTTCTGTTTTTTTATTAAAATAGGCTTTATACTAACTGCACTGTTGATACCTGGTTTATAATCTGCCCTTAACCTTGCAATCCATTCACATTCTCTTATTTCAAAAATATTGTTCAAGTCCCCACCTCTAACATCTATAATTACATTATCTATCACCCTACATTTAAAATAATGCCTAGGGCCATTATCCATTATATGTTTACTCAATGCATTTGTACCTATACTTCTTCTAAAGTCAAATTTGTGCTCCACTATCCATCCCCTTAGTCTCCTAATAGTCTTTCCCACATAAAATGAGGGGCAGGCTACACAGGTGGCTAGGTATACTACCTGTACTGTATTACAACTTGCATAGCAGCGGAATATAAACTCTTTTTTTGTTAGAGGATGTACAAATGTATTCTCTCCTTCATAAATAGTTCCACAACAGCTACAGTTGAAACACTTAAATGTACCTGTTTTACTAGACTGGCCTCTTGTTTTTGTTGCTTGTTTAAAATCTATATAACATAGATTCTTCTTCAAACTTTCTGAATTTCTTTAAGAAAATAAATTTTTTTCTCCTATTATTTCCCTCAACTCAGGCATTGCCACTAAAATTTTCCAATTTTTCTGTTCTATTCATTTCACTCCCTCCGTATTCAAATTAAAAGTGGTAACATACCTAGTTACATTATTTCTTCTTTCCTTTATATCTAATTCTATTAAGTCCATTGCTCTATTCCCAAAAGTGGACCATGTTTACCTAATCTCCCAGCAACAACCTCTTTACATATCTCTTCTACCATATCAGGCTTATAACCATTCTTTATAAACTCATCCACCATCTCCTTAATTTGCATTTCATACTTTGTATGCTCTGTATTTAGTAAACTTGTTCTAATCATTTGTGCCTTTAATATACCTTTAAAAGTATGAGGAGCATGCATGCTACCTCTATTTACATACCTACTGATGACATGTACTTCTTTCTTATATATACTAGTTTTAATATTCCCATTCTTTTTGTGTAGCTCTATATACAAGAACACCATTCTATTTTCTGACACAGACATTTTAAATTTCAAAAAGCTTGTAGTTGTATTCAGGTATTCCATATAATCATTTAGTTGTTGTAGGGTTCCATCCCAAATCAAAAAACAATCATCTACAAACCTTTCATAAAAGCAATCTTTTCTAGTCAAAATATTAAAATTACTTTTAACATAACGTTTCTCCCATTCATACAGTACAAGACTGGCATACATATTCACCACAGGGGTACCCATAGCCACCCCTGCTAATTGTAAATAGGTCTCATTATCAAAAATTGAAGTGTTCTTGGTTAGAACCAACTCCAATAATAAACAAATATTCTCAAACTGAGCAAGGGACTTAATAGAATTAAGAATTGAGTTGAGGGAAATAATAGGAGAAAAACTCTATTTGCTTATAGAAATTCGGAAAGTTTGAAGATGAAGCTATGTTATAAAGATTTTAAACAGGCAACAAAAACAAGAGGCCAGTCTAGTAAAACAGGTACATTTAAGTGTTTCAACTGTAGCTGTTGTGGAACTATTTATGAAGGAGAGAATAAATTTGTACATCCTCTAACAAAAAAAGAGTTTATATTCCACTGCTATGCAAGTTGTAATACAGTGCAGGTAGTATACCTAGCCACCTGTGTAGCCTGCCCCTCATTTTATGTGGGAAAGACTACTAGGAGACTAAGGGAATGGATAGTGGAGCACAAATCTGACATTAGAAGAAGTACAGGTACAAATGCATTGACTAAGCATATAATGGATAATGGCCCTAGGCATGGCATTATTTTAAATTTAGGGTGATAAATACTGTAATTATAGGTATTAGAGGTGGGGACTTGAACAATATTTTGGAAATAAGAGAATATGAATAGATTATAAGGTTAAGGGCAGATATAAACTAGGTATCAACAGTGCAGTTAGTATAAAGCCTATTTTAATAAAAAAAAATCAGAAAGAAATTGAATTTAATAATAATAAAAATAGAAGGAAATATAAAATTAGAAATAATTTAATATGTCTTGTGTGAATAAAGTATAGGATTTTAATATTTTGAGTATTTTACAAGAACTATATGGGGGGAGGAAGGAATGTGTGATAGGTTAGCTGGCTGATATATGATTCAATGATGCTCTTATTTAAAATGTATGTATTACTTGATTTATAATGCACTGAGGAAGGGTGTTTGACCTGAAAGCTCTGCAAAATAAACTTGTTTTTTTGTTTTGACATGGTTGTTTTATCGAATACAATTGGCTATACATGAGTTATAGTATTGACCATTTGCAACCAATTATAAAGTACTCAGTGAGAGATTGGTAGTTACATGTGGCATGATAAATAAAGAGGATGAGGGGTAAAGAGATAGACAGGTATTCAGCAGTTGATGTTACCAACATGTAATAATTACTTCTGCACAGGGAAAATAATTTTGTTGCTTAATAAAAATTTGAAACCTCCACAGAGATGGAGTGGTCCAAGTAAATAATTTCTGCTGTCATTAGATTAGATTAGATTCTATCATGTTTAATTATACAAACTGCTTTCAATAGATGTGATTTGTTGTATTTTTAAACATATTAGCTGATTAAAAACATTTTTAGATTGCAATATCAGTCTGTGGTTATGTACTCCTTTGTAAAAACACATGCTGCATAATTGCTCTTTGTCTTAATTATTAGAGACGTAGTCTTTTCAAAGGATGACGGGTGTTCTAAGGCAATCAAGTGAAAAGACCAGTTGCACCTTGCCAACACCCACCCACAAAGTGTACTGGCTGCTTCCAATAAGGCGAAGCAAGTCAGAATCAGAATAAATTAGCGAGTACCCATCCAGTTGTCAGTGCTGTTTTTGAGGGAAGCTAGTGCGTCACTCTGTCCAGGGAGGAAGTAAATTCTGGCTCTCAGTCAAGCTTTGCTAATATGCTTGTGGAAGTTTAAGTCCTTTGACTTGATGTGTGTAAAGTTGATGGCCTTATGGAGGTTCAAAAGGTTCAGGGAGGTACGACCCTTAAGAAAGCAGAAGGTTAGACACAGATCATCACATAATAGCTTTTAGGAAGCAGAGTACAGACAAAGGCCTCAAGCCTGTGTTAGTGTCCCAGGGTCTTTAGGCTAATAATCTTTTTAGTCAGAAACTACTGGGGTCATTCAAGATAGGTTATCTCTGTGGAAAGATGTATGACAAAGGGGACATTACACTTGATAACTGGTCTAATTAAATCTGAGTATAGAGGAATAATAACATCTTTCCACATGAATGATATACCTTTGGTTATTAGTTATGCTAAACAGAATGATTTTCTGATTACAGAGGATATGTGGAGGATAAAAGATTTGGAGCTGTTAACCATGTAGTGAGATCCTTGACTGATATGTCAGTTTGGAGTAGGATTCCTGATATTTCAAGGATTAGGGTTCAGATTTTTTAACAAAAACAATGCTATACTTTTTTTGCATTTAGTTTAAACCCTTTTTCAGTACAACATTGGTTTGAAGGTTTAGTTCTCATTGCAGACTGTCCTTATCTGGGGTGATTTAATAATTATGTCCAACTTACAATCATCAGAAAACTAAGTTAGTCTTGGTTCAGGGTTAGTTATCAGACAGTCAGAGAAGTATATCCCAAACAGTACTAGTTGCTGAGGCACACCACTGTTAATGTTATGTTTTTAGAAGAGTCACCTGCTACTTAGACTAAATGGGTCTTACCTTTCAGTCACTTTCCAATCCATCTTACAATTTCTTGGTCCCATCGAGGATTTGAGTAGTTCTGTAAGCTCTCTTCTAGATGAAATGTGCACTAAACGTCTGCCAATATATTTGTAATGTCTTTCGGTAAGAGTTTATAATATTATTTTGGGATAATTCAGAGCATAGTTGATGTTTCTTAGATTCATAACATAGCTAAATAAGGCTTTCTGGTTATCTTTGGATTCAGCTACCAGTTTTAGCTCATGATTGACTTTGTTTTTTTTTAATGGTAACCACCATTTCTTTGTTATTTGCCTTCATGGAGTTTTTAACGTGAGTGGATATATGTTTATTGAATACTTTTGGGAACTTTTTATTTTGTTATACAGCTTGTTAATGGTAGTGGACAACCACAGTAGCTTGTTTTTGAATTTTCCTGTATACATTATTGTTTTTGTGTTAAACTTATTGCTCTATGCATTTCCCCAAGGAATAAATCTCTGTTGTAGAAGCAGCAGTTTCATGGGGGCTAATGACATTACAAGCCCATTTGGAGATGTCATCATAGAGTCTGAGTAGGTTAATTCCATTAAGTCCTTACAATCAAATTTGCTCATGGGGGGGGGGGCTTGAGTTTGATGGCATTGGTTATGCATTTATTATTTAATTTAAGCAGTGATGGGGATACTGCAGGAGTGGTACAGTAGGACAAACTGTAGAATTTTACATCCTACTGGGGGTTCATTTACTAATTGTTCTAAGGAATGATCATTGACTGAGTCCAGGAGTCTTTGGATATACACATCTTTAGATATATATGTGAACCAGTTATTTCAACCATTTATTTGATGGAGAATTCAAATCACCCATTAAGAAATATTTTTTAATAGTGGGTATTTAAGAAAGTACATTTAAAAATATGTTATAATCACCTAATAACAAGGATGACATCCTATAACAGGCAATAAGTTAATATTTTATTTTGTTGATTTTAAGTTGATATTCAATGACTTTGTTTAGAAGGTCTCTCCAAATCTGCCTAAGAGTAATATAGTCTCTGATAAATTTAGAGATACCACTACTATTTACCTTAAGCTTGAATGCATGGTAATTGAAAATACACAGAAAATAATATCAGTGATAGACTTATAAACACTTTTTATCAATATGTTATGAAATTACCTGTCTGTTAAAATAAATCAAATACTGATCTGAATAATAAGTATATGTTCAAGAGAAAAGATGCAAAGATGTGGCTTATAGAATAATGAATTCATGTAGGCTTCATAACCGAATAACTATACAGTGCTTCAAAGGCAGTAGTACACCTCTTACTTTGAACTCATCCACACTATGTTATAACTTCACAGCAAGCTTTCTTTTAACACACAAATAAAACATTGACTTTGCTTGTACAAATACATTCCAATGCCTGTATACAGTTCTGTTTTTATTAGAACACCAGTGTTTTTCCTGCATCTAAATAGTTTGCAGCCTAAATGACCATTCATTTCATCTTCTGTGTGCATCCTGTTTGCCATAGTAGTTGTGATGTCTATTAAAAAGTTGTATTGCAGCTGTAAATGTGCCAGTGTAATGGTGTCATGTGATGTACAGTAAAGGAACATGGGTATGTCAAGGTCTCCATACTCAGAGCAGCTGACAGCTATTAGCCAACCTTAAAGTAGTTTGAAAAAAAGAGCTCACACTACGTTTCATTACTGTATCACATCACTAAAATAACAATGTGATGCCTAACACTTCTTGTTTCATAAAGCTTCAAGGAAACAAGTTAGACATGTTGAAATCACCTGTGAAGTTAAGTATAAGAAACATCAAATGATTTCATCATGCAGTTCAAAAACATTACGTCTTTGATGAATCACATTGTGATATTCTGACTTGCAACATGACAATGTATTTTAATTAATAATATTAAAAATGAACTACAGTGAAGGAAAGAAAACATTGTTCATTTTGTTAACCAGTCTGTCATAAAACAAAACTCATCTTCATATTTCCTGTGCAGACCACAGTTTCACCTGCTGGCAAATATCACACCTGATCTAAGTGGAGCTATTCTGTGTGGGAAGTATCTATGTTTGGAAGTATGGAAGGGCTTTTGCAATGCATACCGATTTTTATTCCTGAATTGAATCCAAAGACAAATATAGAGACAGTCAGTAAGTCTAACCAATATGGAAACCAGCTTGGAAATCTGTATTTTACCCATACTGTCTTTCAGAAGATATACATGTTCCTCCATACATCAAATCTTCAAAACCAATCCAATACCAAAATGCTGTCATGATAACCAGGTATCAGAATATAATAAGTGTTTTCATTTCCTAACCTCTTTACCTGACAGAACATTGATTTAATTATTCATTTGTCCATTCTTTGACTGGGTAAGAGGGCTGACACAAATAATATTCAGTTGTAACACACCAGGAAAACAACTTGTTGAAAGGCTGTTGATCCATATCTTACTTGGTTGACATTCAAATTATTTATTTATTTATTTATTTTAGTTGTGCATTATTTATGTACGTATATTTTTATTTATGAATCTATGTATTTATTTATTAATTTATATTGTGTTAGGCATTTATTAACCAGGTAGATAAATTGGTTTAAAAACATTTTCAAATATAGTCCCAGCTAAAATTACATTGATGCAAAGTAAAATATGTGGTGGTTGCGGTTTACAGCCATGGCTTTGCACTCTACAATACCGTACAGTCCACAGAAGCAATCACTTATTAAATAAATATTCACACAGTATCTGGTAAAGTCTGGATGGTTTAACAGTCTAAAACTACGTCTCAGTTATCATAGGAGTTAAGATTGTGTCCTTTAAAAGATGAACTAATAAATGAAAAGCAGCTCTTGGGATAACCACAAGACTCCTAATTCTTACAATCCCATGTGGCAATGTGGCAACAACCAAAAGGACAATGGCACCAAGTAAATGTAAAAACTATTTATTAAAGAAAAAGGTTTAGCGTATTCATTTCTGACCACAGGAACGTCATTAGAACAAATAATCAAACACAATTTCACACATAAAATTTGTAAAAACACCTGCCAATTAAACTGCCTTGTTAAAACCAATCAATGAAAAATCAACTTCCTAAAAGGCCATAAATACTGAAATAACAAGACATTAAAAGGAAGACAGTTTTAAAATTGTCAAACTTCCAATTGCTTTAACTTCAAAATTGCAGTGATGGAAAATACATCATTTAACCCAGGGGGAATGTAACATTCAACAATAGTGGCTACTTCAGTTCATTTTTCTCCAAATGTTCATCAACAATATAATCCCCTGGATCATTCACCACCTGTTCAGGGATGAGAAATTTAAAAGAATGCAAAGGAAATTCTGCAATGTGTCTATACAAGGCTTTATTTTCTAATATCTGACAGATGTTCATAAATCTTCACTTTTTAATTTCTAGAGGTTTTGCCCACATAAAAGGCTGGGAATGTATTACAACATGCAATATAAACAACTTGTTTTGACTTACAAGAAAAATACCCATAAATATTATATATATAACACCTCTCACTGTAACCTTATCTCCTACTAAAATATGTTAGCACTGGGAACACTGACCACACTTGGCCATGCCTTTTTCCTATTAGAGATAGCAACATTTTGTTCTTATGTTTATTTAAAGCTATATCTTTTTTATACACAATATGGGGTCTTTCCCCAATTTTATTAATGAAATCTTGATCAATCAAAAAAAAATGACCCACTTCTTTTTGAGATAATTGAAGATGGTTTAGCTGTCTAAGTTGTATGTTGTGATAAATAACTTATGTTGATAAGTGTCATGGGTTCCCAAACTTTCACTAGTCATGCTACCCACCTCTCCATTATCTGTGTGCATGTCAGCAGGCTTATTATTAATCTCCAAAATATGCTTATAAAAACCTGCCTGTCTTTTTCTTATGACTTCTTCCTTAATCTTTTATAAAATATTGTATGATCGTCTCTCCTGATAAATATGTCTAGAAAATTGTCACATCCTTTCAGAAAACTTGGGTATCCACAGTCATCTTTGCCATTTTCATGACCTGGCCCTTAACCACAGCCTTTTTCTGATGTGACGGATGCCAGCTCATGAAATGAAGATATGTATTGGTTTACAATAGATATTAGCAAAAAAAAAAAAGCCTTGTACTCAAAATTCTTTGTTATTTCCACATCATAGTAGGAAATGTCCTCCTTGTTATAGGACCTTGAAAAGTTTTAAAATGATAAACTACTATTGAAATAATTAAAGAATTCCACCAATCTATTTTTGAAATCGGTCCATAAAATAAAAATATTGTCCAAAAAGCACATATAAAATGCCCAACATTGTGATAAAACATTATTAAAATGTATTCTCTCTCTCTCCCACTGGGCCATAACCAAATTTTCAAAGTTGGGGGCACATGTCTCCCCCATAGCCACTCCAGTGACTTATCTAAAAAATGGCCTTCAAAAAATAATAAATTGTTCAAAAGTACCAACTCCATAAGTGTAGTGATAGTGCTTGTGACATCCAGTTAATATCCCACCGGACTGCGACCAAGATGTGACATCCCCCACATAAAGCCAGGTCAGTAATTAAGGAGCCTCAATCCTCACTACTGACTCCAGTGTGGGAGCATCATGGAAAACACCAGAACACAGAGCACACAACAGTAAAATTCCATAATTTCTCTTAAGATCACAACAGGAAAATGCTCTATTTCCCAAATTCTCTTGGATTTGGTCCCTTGTCTGGTGTAAGTCTCCTCAGTGTATAACTTCTTTGGCATTCCCTTGCTGTGCAGTCTCTCTGACCTCTGGACTTGCTCCTGCTTTAAAGAGGCCAGGCCATTCCAGGAATCATTTGAAACTTCTGCATTCATCACTTCCTGTTGACACACTATTGGTCTACTGCCACTGTCAATCATCTGGGAGTTTGGATAACTGGGGGGGGATTTGGATAGGCTGTACCATTACTATATTCAGACAAATCTCTTCTGAATTTGTTGATTTTCTGTTGTAACATATCATTACATACATTGTCTACTTTCTTAAAAATATTTAGATACTTGGTCTCATAACGGTCAAATAAAATGTCCTTAGTGATTGAACTGTTCAGAATGTCTAACTCCTTAGACAACAATTCAGTCTGTATATTACTGTATTTGACCATAAGTTTCATAATTTCACAGCTAGCTTTAAGAAAAATGTCCAGAAGTTCCTTATGATATTCAAAACCTTTTTGCACCCCATTAGGAAATTTTCATAACCTCACATCTCTAGTGACCTGGTTGCTGGCAATATGTTTTAACAAATAGCTGTTGTAATTTCTTAAATGAAGCTAACTTCTTGAAAATGAACAGCTGATCCTGAACAGCCCCTTGATTGTCAGAACTGTTAAGATTACTCTGGTGTCCCAAATTCAAAATCATTCATTTTCCAGATGTGAAAATCAAATTGATTGAACAAGGGTGCAGAATTAGAATCACCCGGTGAAGGCTGGGTGAGGGAGAGACCAAAACTGTCTCCACTATTGATAACTGCATCCCTGTAAGTCCGCTTAGTCTCTGCCTGTGACCCATTGCTTTGAAATTGTTGACTAACTTGTTGCAACAGTGGGGTCAATTCATCTTAATTTTGATAATGGTGACCAAGACTGTTGTCTGAAGTCACACCACGTCCTGAAAACACACAAACAAACTAATAAGTGAAAGGCAGCTCTCAGGATAACCACAAGACTCCTAGTTCTTACCATCCTGTGTGACATCAGGTAAAAGGACAATTGTACCAGGTAACTATAAAAACTATTTATTAAAGAAAAAAGGTGAGCACTTTAATTCCTGACCATAGGAACTTCATCAGAACAAATAATCAAACACAATTTGACACACCATATAAACTTGTAAAAACTACCCGTCAATTAAATTGCCTTGTTAAAACCAACCAATGAAAAATCAAGTCCCTAAAAGGCCATGTATACTGAAATACAATCACATTAAAAGAAACAGACTGTCACAAACTTCCTATTGCTTTAACTTCAAAATTGCAGTGATGGAACAAACATCATTTAACCCAGGGGGACATGCAGCATTCAACAATATTTGCCACTTCAGTTCATTTTTGTCCAAATAATCAACAATATAACCTCTTGAATAATTCACCACCTGTTCAATAATGGTACATTTAAAAGAATGCATAGGACATTCTGAAATATGTCTATATAAGGCATTTGTATTCTGGCATTTTCTAATATCTGACAGATGTTCATAAATAGTCTCTTTTAATTTTCTAGAGGTTTTGTCTACATAGAAGGTTGAGCATGTATTACAGCATGCAATATAAACAACTTCTTTTGACTCACAAGAGAAATGCCCATAATGTATAACACTTCTCACTGTAACTTTATCTCCTACTAAAATATTTGGGCACTGAGAACACTGATCGTACTTGGCCACGCCTTTTTTTCCTATTAGTAATAGTAACATTATGTTCTAATGCTTTTTTAAAAGATATATCTTGGATGTATATCTTTTATACACAATGTGGGGTTTCTCCCCAGTTTTATTAATTAAATCTTGATTGAATGAAAAAACTACCCAATTCTTTTTGAGACAATTGAAAATAGCTTGGCTGTCTAAGTTGTATGTAGTGATAAATAGCTCGTGTTGATAAGTGTCACAGGTTCCCAAACTTTTACTAGTCATGCTACCCACCTCTCCATTATCTGTATGGATGTCAGCAGGCTTATTATTAATCTCCAAAATGGGTTTATAAAATTATTTGTTCTGATGAAGTTCCTAAGGTCAGGTCCTTTGAAAGACAAACTTGGGAAAGTAACACTGTAACAGGGTTACAGAAATACATGCTATCATGAATACATCAGCAAGACAAAATCTAATTCACATGCATTAGTCACAGTTATAAAAGGGGCATAAATTAAGGTTGTTTTAATTAATGTCCCTAATTACTAGAGCAGAGTTTCAGGGCATTTGGTTAATGTTATAGACTGACATGGCTAGAGACTGAAACTGAGGTACTACCTTTACAGATTGATACCTTGTGACTGCATCAAAGAGCTATCGTGGATGTATTCACTTCCAACAATATATAAAAGAACTCTTGCACTTTGCTTAGTCTCAGGCATTCAAAAAGTTGATCGATGTTAAATAACCATGAACCATGTTAACAGTGCAAGCCTTTCAATGTTGTATTATATACATATGCCTATAAATAAAATGTATTAAATATATGCCTCACATAGCACACAGCACACAGACATAGAATAATGTATGCTAAGGCACTTAAAAGTAATTTTTCTAAACAAGAAATATCACCTAGATTACCTGTTCTCAAAGCTATGCCTCAGGAAGCCCAAAGACAAAAAACAAAACACCTAATACCACACAGTCACACTAAATGGAGCCCTAAACACTTACTTCCTAAGGCAAGCGAGCACTTCCCAGAACTCTTGTCATAGGGGACTCAATTGTAAGACATATTGATTCCCCTCTAAGCAGGCCTAACAAGGAGAAGATAACAGTTAGTTACTTATCTGGAGTAAGGATCCACCAAACCACACATGTACTCAGGTCACTACACCACAGGTACCAGTATGATTCCATCATAGTCAATGTAGGTGTAAATGACCTGACATGTATCTCCCTGGAGACATTATGGAGCTCTCAGAGTGTGTCTCAGACTTGCATGAGCCCAGCATTGAGTATCATATCACCACCACTGAGAATGATGCCACAATTTGAGCAAAGGATGATTGCTTTTTAACATTTGTCTGTCTTTATGGTGTCATTCTAAAGGAATCCAAGAATTGTCAACTTGGGAGGACATGATTAACAGACCGTGTTTCTTTTTAAGGATGGTCCGCACCTGTTTCCTCTAGACTTTTTAATGCTGGTTAAAACTTTATCCACCACTATTGTACATTTTTTAGGCAATGCCAGATTGACAAACCTATTGACCTAGCAAAATAAACTCAACTAAACATAAAGTGTTACTGGTCATTGCCAGAAACATAAATATAAAATACACTCCCTCCAAGCCCTCATCACACTTGAGAATATAGACATCAGTTCAGTTACCAAGACATGGTTTAAAGTGTCAGAGAGTAGCCTAAAAATGCAAGATTTCAGTGCCTTCCACACGTTTAGACCAGTAGCTGCACAGACTAGGGCTGGATGGAAATTTCTCAGTATATGTCAATAGCAAGCATATCTCTAGGTTGGTCAAACAGGATGATGCTCTGGAGTTTCTCCACCTGCAGCTCACCATAGACAAACTCCTGTACTATAGCTTGACCAGTAAATAGCTCACTATGTCCCAAGAAGCTCTCAATGCATACTTGGACCTATTGGAGACACTTAGTACCCAACCTAACAGCATACTCATCAGAGACTTTAATAATCCCTCTATATACTAGGAATCCTACATGGCCTCAAACCAACAGGCACAGAGATTCCTGGACTTTGTAAATACAGACACCCTAGACCAAATAGTATAAACACTCATTAGAAGCTCCAACATACTGACATAAATATGGGAGAACATTGCATCCCCCTGGTGTCTCATCCTCCCTATTAAGGGCTGACCATAAAGCTTTAAAAGCAAAATCAACTCTAACCTCAGTAAAATCAGTAACAGGAACTATTTGAAGGCAAACTTTCTTTTGTGAAGTGATGATTAGTCAAAATTCAATGCCGCTCCAAAACTATGCTGAATTGCTGTCAGAAACTCTGTACAACCATGTCAACGACTGCATAGAAGTTGCTGTACCACAGGTAAGTCCACACTATTCCCAGAAACAAAACACCCTGGTGGCAACCCAAATTAAACTGGATATGCAAGAAAAAGGAAACAAATCATGGCAAAAACCAGGAAGGGTAATTCCCACAAGGACATAAACTATCATCAAACTAAATAGGCAAGTAAGGTGGCTAATTAGGATAAAAAAGGTAGGTCTGTGGTAAAGATAGCATCCTAGGTGAAATATAACCACAAGGCCTTTGCTAGTTATGTCAGAAACCTCCAGGGCACCACATAACAATGTGCTGAACTGGTGGCTAATGGTCCACTAAACCTGGTGATATAGCAAATATGTTCATGGACAAATTCAGTTCTATCTTTACTACCCTCTCACCTCTAACCATCCTCCAAGAAATGCCCTCAAACATAACTCTTCCAGTTATAACTAGGGAGCATGTACTGGCGTCTTTCTCTAAAATCAAGAATACAGGCTTAGTGGGCCCTGATAACATCCCAGAATGCCTCCTGAACAGTCTAAAGTGAAACTGATCAGGATCCCTGGAGTCACTATTTAACTAATGTTTGAAAAAAGGCTTTGCGTTGCAAGAATGGAGAAGAGCTGTGGTCATCTCTATTCATGAGGGAAAACCTTCAACATATCGTGGAAACTGCAGACCCATTAGTCTGGCTAGTCTTATTTGCAAAGCCATGGAAAGCATTATCATGGAAATTATCAACCAGGACACAGGAGACCTCTTGACATTGGATCCATCCCAGTTTGGCTTTGTCAAGGGAAGGCCATCTTAACTAAACCATGAGGAGAAAGTGGTGCATACTGTCTACCTAGATCTGGCTAAAGCATTTGATACAATACTCCACTCAGGTATTTTCAACAAACTTGTGGAAATAGACATAAACCCATTTATAGCACACTGGATAGCTAGCTGACTCATGGATAGGATTCAGAAGGTTAGGATCAGTGAGGCCATCTCTATAAAGAGGCTGGTCACCAGTGCAGTCCCTCAAGTCTCTGTGCTGGCCCTAGTCCTCTTTGGAATCCACTTTTTGGAGGTGAAAACCAATAGACAAGGCCTCTGGCTGACCAAATTTGCAATCATCTGCAAACTTGGTGAGCTAGAGGCCTTTGACATTGGCTTCTTGGAACTCAAAGCCAATGTCAAAGGCCTCTGACTTACCAAGTTTGCAAATGATTGCAAACTGGGAGCTGACACTGAATTCCCACAAGATAAGAACACATTTCAGGAAGGTCTAATACTGACAAATGCTTGGAGCCAAAGCCATGGCTTAAAACTCAATACCAATCGATGCATTATACTGCCTTTTTGGAAATCAGCCTGGGTAACTATGTCATCAATAACATGCCATAAAAGTTGATTCACTAGTCAGGGATCTGAGAACCTATGTGCATAGTAATCCAACCTTTGGCCAACATGTGCCCAAGGTAGTAAGAAAATCCTTCTATGTTGCACTTATAAATAAGTGCATGGCATGTAGAGGCAAAGAGGCCATCATACCACTATACCTGGGCCTCATTAGACCCATGATAAAGTATAATGCTCCTTTTGGTATATACCTGCCCAGAACACATGCAGCAAATGTAATGTCCACAAAGGTTCCTTATAGGTTCATAGGTTGGTACTAGGCTATTGGCCCTAGTGCCTATACAAGCCTAGCCATAACAATTCCCTGGCTATTTCTTCCCACAATATTTACTTCCCTGGACCCCTGTCTAGCAGGGCGACTGATGTGATCCCTGGGGTGAATTTCCTATCTCCCATCCAATCATCAAGGTTCCTTTTGAAGAGGGCCAAAGAGAAGATCTGCTTGATATGTATGGGCAGTCTATTCCAGAGTCTGCGGAGTCTCTCTGGGTCAGGAACCTATCCCTCCAGCATGTTTTGTTCATTGTGATGACAAGGTTTAGCTCCCTGGAGCATGTGACTCTGAGGAATTGGGATTTCTTTAAGTGTAACATGTTCAACAGCTCTGGGTTTGACATGGCCTTGTATGTTAAGCAGAGATCACCTCTGAGTAGATGATATGCGACAGAGTATAGCTGGAGTTTTTTTAGACAGTCAGCACAGGGCATCTGCTTTAAGCCAGTGATTCTTTTAGTGAGATATTTCTGGGGCTTTACCAGTTGTTGCAGATGTCTTGAGAGGTACATACCAAACGGTGTGTTGTATTCTATAATGGGTCTAATGAGGGATGAGTACAGTGGAAGAATGACCTCCTTTTTTTCTGGACGAAAAGCCCTTAGTGATGAGGTGTGCCACACAGAAGGATTTCCTTACTGTTGTGGTGATGTGGTTATCGAAGGTGAGACCACTGTCCACCTGTGTCCCTAAGTCTCTTATAACACTTTAGATGTTTAGTGTACTGCTACCTATATGGTAATTCATGGGTACATGTTTTTTTCCAAAGGGGATAACTATACATTTCTTGGCATTGAGCTTGAGCCCATGGCTCTGGAACCAAGCATCTGTTTCTGTAAGGCCCTTTCGTAGAATATTCACATCATTTGGGGATTCAATAATGGCTCCCAGTTTGAAATCATCTGCAAACTTTGTTAGCCAGAGTCCCTTAGTGTTGGCCTGCACTTCAGAGAAGTAGATGCCAAACAAGAGCAGTCCCAGGACTGAACCCTGAGGTACTCCACTTGTCACTTGTCTGGAGCTGGATTTGGAGCCGGCTACTTTTACAGTGTGGGTTCTGTATGAAAAAAACACAGGGAGTAAACAGAATGCCTATGCTATTCACCTCAAAGCCCTATCTCTTTACACTGTATCATGTAGACTACAGAGAGATGATCTTTGCCTGGCATACAAATCATCCCAGGTAACTGTTTTGATGAGCCTTTTTTACATCTTCAAAACAAACAGCATCAGAACCACTAGATCAAAGCAACTAAATTTTGCTTGCAACATAATTATGATTAAAAGGATATGTTGGTGAGTTGGATATATTTCTCAGAGAATTCCCATTCTTTGGATCAGTCTCCCCATCCACATGAAGCAGAGTTCCTCTCTAGCCCTATTTAAGTCCAACTTGGACTAATGGATGGGTAATCGAAATTCATCCCTGTTCTGGTACCTATGTCTCTGATGGAGAGGGGCAGTCAGTAAATCAACCCTTATATAATTCAAATTAGTGAGTCACATTTAGGTTGCATAGCTAGGCTTATAAGATCCCTAGTGGTCATCAGTCTAAGACACACCTATGAACCTGTGATAATGACATGTTAAATATTTGGCTGGATAAGGCTAGGAATGAATGACTGCCCAGTTCATTTATGCTATTATTCTATTGTGTAATGTTTCATACTCAAAGGACCACAGGAGATGAATGCATTTGCTGGTGGTGGTGGGGTCAGTGATACATTTTTGCCTTACATTTTTTATTATTGCATGCCTGCTTTTGAAGAAACAGATTAAAAGTACAAGCACAAAGACCATCTCAAAGAAAGCCAAATAAAAAAATCATTAACAACAAGATATTTCCCATTACTGATCTAATTTTCCACCTAATTTGTGGTGGCAGGATTTTCATTATGTCAATTTAGCATGAGAAACTCTGTTGTTATGTAAAAAACAGTGGTCCTGCCATATGTAGAGATTAAGATTATACATACTTTTTTAAACATTCCCCGGGATTCATGAAGCTTGGCGCAAGGCCGGTGTTAGGTTTGCACTGACCGTGCGGTGTGTAGATGGTGCAGTAGCACCATATGCATATTAATGAAGGCGCACTGCCACCACAGCCACGTGCATAGGAAATGAGTATGAGTGCATAGGGCGTGTCGACGTGCCACACGGAGGCGTGGAAATGTCGGCTGTTGACATGCAACCTAAAATGCTTGAATATAACAATCTGCCTGCAATAGTAATCACACCTGTCAGTGTCTGTGGATACTGAAACGTATGCAAAGCATGCAAGACAGTTCTTGCGAACACAAAATTGAGAAGCAAACACAAATGTACGGTAGCGAATATTGAGAATCCATTCCTCGAACAAATGACATTTAAAACCGTGTGGCCATATTCTAATGCAGTGCAGATAGTTATACCAAGTGGAAGTGAAATACATCATGTTAGCACGCCGCCAATAGCTACGTCTAGCCCAGTGGTCAGGGTTACCACCTGTCCCACATTGTGAGGGATATTACACAGCTGGCCAGTTGTGTCCATACCAAAACCATTATAAATGTAAAATATCCTGTGACCTTATGACATAATTATGTCCCACATCACATGTAATAATCACATACAATAGTTATTTCCGTATGTAACATACCACATGTTACAAGAAATAGAATAAGCAAGAAAACGAAACAGAAGGAGCATGTAAACTGCTACAACAATAAGCTAACATGTAGACATAAAACAAAAGTATTATCCGTAGTACTGACTGTGGGTATGTGTTGTCCTGTAAAATCTGATTTGTGTCCGGAATATATCCCATCCTGGCCATATGAAAAGGTGGCGATCCTACCAATGGTCAGAGCATTCGGCCAAAATCCACCCATATGCGGTCCAAGCCATTCTTGTCAGGATGTGTCAAAGTTGAACGGGTATTACCAAGGTGTACCTACCATGTCATGAAAGTTAAGTATGTGTGTGTACCTATGTGTGTGATGTACAGCATGTGGAAGGTGAAAAATGCCAGGGTAGTCCTCACAACCATACAGGTACCTGACATATGTAGTATATGCAATGTGTTCCCTTGACCGTGCCATGGGCCAACACCCAAAGAAGGGATGTATGGAGTGTCAGGAATATGTGTGTGGGGGGATGGGTAATAGTATAATCCACAAAGGCGAGACTGTGTTGGATGCACAATAGGTGAACTGGAGGTGTATGAGGGAGCAGCGGGTGAATCAGAAAGAAACACAAAGAACAAGCATACACATCTGCAATACAACCTGACAGGCCATACTGTAGAAAACAATCACACAAACATATGAATATTAAAATGTGCGATACACATGTACAGAAACGTCACCGACACATACCCACAGAATGGTCTGGATGGAACTGGCCCATCCAGATGCAGCACACCTGGATGCATAACTGAATACCCATCATCCCCTCCACAGCACAAAACCCGCCCCCATTCCTGAACGTCCACCAAATTCAGCCATACTCGGGCTACTAGCTTGGTGCAGCCATATCTACACATAGTGACCAGTACTCATATGTAGTAGGCAGTGTCACCCTAGGCAGTGTCAGGATTGCAAACTATGTATCCCTTGCATGTAAATCCCTAACACATTTGCGTAAATCCAAAAGAATGGACGGTATTTGGCTTGTTCAATTTTTGGATATCCCTCATGGGATAAGTATCCTGTGTAAACATCAGACTTGGTATCATGACACGATTTCAAGTCCTGTAGACATCTGGACACAAGTTGTATGTGCAGTAGTGGTGCACGAGACTGTTCAGCCTCTAGACGGTCATGCAGAACCTACTACCCAGGAACAAACACCTGCCCGTGACACATGTCTCCCCACATGAATTATCGAGAGAATATATTGTACACATTCGCATAGTGGCACTTGGAAATAGGGTGATTAAGGTGCTGACATAAACAGGGTACCTCCTGATCCACTGTGTGAGGGACAGTCACTGTTTGGGTAGGTGTGTCCTGACCAAGAATGATACTATGGCAAATGTTCTGTGATTGTAGGAAATAACTATGTACCATACTTCATGTAACAGTTGCCTAAAGCAGTTATTTCTGGATATAAAATACATAAATCGTACAAGAAACAGAATAAGCAACTAAAGTGCTACAGGAATAGGCTCTCAGCTAGGAAAATAATGAATGTTCTAAACCCTGTACTGACCGTGGGTATGTGTTGGCCTAAACAATCTGGTGTGTCCAGAATATATCCCATACTGTACATATGAAAATGTGGCAACCCTACCAATGGTCAGAGCCTTTGCACAATAACTGGCCAGCCTCTTAATCACTCACAAAACCAGTGATCTTTGGAGGAAAGGTGTTGAATGACACTTGAAAGACTAATGACAATAATTAAGAGAAGCTTTTAACTGCAGAAAATAAGTATTAATACATATGGCTCTGAATCTGTCAACACGTTTCAAGTTAATAGTACTAATATTGTAGAAGGGTCCGTGATTGCCCCTCATTTGTCATTGCCTTGTCTCTGTTGAAATTAGTCCCTGAGTATTACAGAGGTCCATGCACATATGTACACCAACCGTCACATTTGTTGACAGTACTATTGCATACCTGTATGATGTCCAGAATAATATTCATCATATATATTAATGAACGAAATAGTAAAATGTGAAGGGAAACACCCCCAACCCTGTATTATGTAGTGGAACCACCCCCACCCTATATTATGTAGTGCCAACCTAATAATGTGGTCAGAGGTGCCTAAACCCCTGCGTCTGTAAACACAGGTAGAATGTTAAAATTGGGACCAACTCTGTCCATGTACTACATCCGACATTTGAACAGGTACAGGGCAGTTCCAGTCACCAAGTCAACCAAACCTAAACCCAGACCAGCACATAAACACCCTGACAATCAAACACACGTATGTGCCAGGACTATAAGCTTTAGAGTTCTGGATATCCTTGGAGTGAGTAAACATTCAGCACGGATCCAGAGCAGTAGGGAATAGGGAATGTCGCATGTGTAGTACTGCGGTTTTCCCAGCAGGAGAATGGATGCCTGCTGTGTAAGTGAAGCAGTGAGGCATATGTTAGGGTAGCTAGGAACCATGGGTACACAAATAAATGAGGCAGAACACCAATAGTGTAGTGGTTAGAGCATCCGCCTAACGTAAAGGCATTCCCGGTTCAAGTACAACTATAGAACATATCATTTTCTTGTGAATGAATGCCTCTGTGCTGTAAAGCCAACATTTAAACATGTAAAGGTGAACGTGTGTTTCGCATGGGGCCGTTAACCACATTCCATCAATCAAAGTGGTACTGTCATAATGAATAAGGTACACATAAGCACAAAGAAGTGGCAGTAAACATATGTAACTCACAGTAAGGAGATGCAAGTGCACCTGCGTGGGTGTATGCAGCTACCAGCATAGCAAATGTATGTTGTTTTGTACAGATGTAACTTTATATATATATATATATATATATATATATATATATATATATATATATAGATAGATATGTGTGTACAGATAAATATCCACAGACATAAAATAAAGAAATATATGAAATTTTATATATATATATATAGAATGAACGCCGAAAGAAGAAAGCATACATAAGGGTTGTGAAGGGAATCTAGAGCAAGTAAGGTATTATAAAGTGCTCGCAGCATATGTCAGGTAATGCTGCATAAGAGTGAGTAGAGCACCGCTATTCAAACCAGAGGCAGGGTTATACCAGTGGCCATAATATCGTTGAACTGCTATGTCAACATTACACACAGATGGAATGTAGTTCATGTTGTAACCACCTACACTTGTAACCCGCAAAATGTTCGTAATCCATAACACCAGGAAAGGCACGTATGTGCAAATATAAATGGAGGGAGACCCTGTGAATATACAAGGTGGTACAAAATGTGTGCAGGGCCCCTAACGCTCTGGAGAGGGCAATGTGTAAAGGTGTACACGAATTCCAACTCGCCACTCGAAACAACTCTGTATTTTATTTTAAGTGCGTTAAAATATCAGTACACTTTTCATCAAGGCCACTGCCCTAACTTCTTCAGAAAAAACGGAATACATCAAATAACCGCCATTTATAGTGATATTATAACAATCATTAATTAATCAATTTACTCCCTTAAAGACACAAAACATGATTCAGACAAACATACCCTATCTAGTATAACCTCGGTATTCAAATTGTCATAATTTTAAAAGATATTTAATAACAATAAACTGAATCTGTACTCATAAAATGATATACACGAATATGACTATATATACACATAAATATATGTGTGAACCTATATCCCTATTCAGGTACATCTAAAAGTATATACTCGTATCAAAAGCAATGCAGTTATTGATAATTGATGATTTGTTAAATGCTAACAATATGACATTAAATCCTCATAAAAGGCACATATCAAGAGATCATAACATTTGATAATAACATCAGTGTATAAAAATATATATATATATATATATATATATATATATATATATATATATATATATATATATGTATAATTATATGGCTATGCGATTATGGACACAGGAGTGCTAGGGTTGGTTGTGCTGGTTGCAATGGAGCGGCCCGTGTAGGTCAGCTAGTACGTAGGTGCGATTCCCAGCTAGAGCGTCTTCTACATGGAGACATGCATGAATGGGCGCACCTTTGTTGAAGGTTGTGCATCAGGGCTGGCATCTCGGCACGTAAAACCTATCTGCCAATCATTAGCAGACCGGAGTTCTGCTGTGGCGACCCCTAACCGGGAAAAGCTGAAAGACACAACAACATGCAGACATTAATATGTTGACGTACATTCTCTGTAACACATGCACTCCATTTATTAACATAAATAATATGAATGTGCACAGAAACAAATACAGTAGCAGGAATAATAGGCTGTGCAGATGAGGAATAGGTCAAATGACACTGTATCACATCACACTTATCAGCGGTACTCCATACATGAACAAAGTGCGACATCTGTCCGCTGTATAACGTGCTGTATACTGATTACAAGTTAACCAGAGTGAAGTGTCGGTGTCATAATGACTAAGGCAATAGTATGCTGTTGAAGCAGAGATAAAACCCAACACGCATGTGTAAGTGTGTTTGTCCAGGAAATGTATTGGTCAACGGACACACAGATGTATATATATATATATATATATATATATATATATATATATATATACATAAATATATATATATATATATATACACACACACACACACACACACACATATACAAATATATACAAATATATATATATATATATATATATATACATATATATATATATATATATATATATATATATATATATATATATATATATATATATATATATATATATATATATATATATATATATATATATGTATACATATACATATATATATATATATATATATATATATATATATATATATATATATATTTTTATATATATACACATACAACAGTTACTGATATATACACATATACACACAAAAAAATATATATGTCATTGTAGATATACACATGTACATAACTAGGTTACTTTACACCAATTACGGGTAACATATGTTCAGACCGGGCATATGTTACTGGGAGGTCCAATAAACAAACATTTACCTCCCACACCGCCCAGCTAGGCCAGTCAGACATACAGACAGGCAGTAAAGATAAATACACTGCTGCTTTCCAAACCACCGGCAGGAAAGTACCAGTGGGAGAGATCTGCAAGGTCTACACTTTAAACATGGATAACGGGGTCCCTTGCGAGACACCAAAAATTCACTTTACATGTGAACCCTTGGTTATCGATGCTAGCAGGATGTAGGTGTACATGGAACAGTAGGTTGTGCAAGTGTAATAACACATGGGTTGACAAAACGTATGACATGTGTCCCGAGACGGGGAGAGTGGGCAATGTGTAGGGGTGTGTTCATACCCCAGCTGTGCTCACAGTAAGTATTTGTCATGAGTGCTGTAGAGGGGTGTCAGATAGGTGAATCATTGGTATGCAATAATGGGCCTAAGTGTGCAGGTGCTGGTTGGCAGAGATGTAGTAGGCCCACCCAGTGGAAGTAATTAATATTCCTAAGTGGGCATAGCAGACGCTTATACCTGCCAAACCTGAAGAGCACATCCACTGGATAGTCCGTAAACCATTGGGGGAACACATAGGGACTATATCAGTGCCGTGTACCAGATTAGCATGGACGTCCATATTTATGAATCAGAATGTAACAAAGTCCACCTAAACACTTCCAGAACTAGTGATATTAGGTGGACAGGTGGCGGAATACAGGTAATGACTGATGACAACATATATGAGTCATAAACAGCATGTACCTCAACAAACATGAATGAATAAATAGGACATGCTGGAGGGACAGATTCATAACCCAGAGGCTCCATTCACTCTGGAATAAAATCCCAGTCCAGGTTAGGCAGAGTCCCTCATTGACTCTCTTCAAGAGGAATCTTGATGAGTGGATGGGAGATCGTAGGTTTACCCCAGGTATCACTTCTGTTTCACTGTTAGACAGAGGCACAGTATACTAACCTCGAAAAAGGGCATAGCAAAATGAATTTAAAATGGGTGGCGAAAGCCAAACACACTCTGGCTAGGCTTATAAATGCTCTAGGGCAGATAGCCTAGTATGAACCTATGAATACATATGCCCTGTGACTGTCAGTGTGTCAGGTTAATAGAACCAATCATCTAAATGTGTCCCTCAGGGTGTTATGCAGTGTCCCTGATACAGTGTTCATTCTCTCCCATTGGTATGTGAGGTCTGCTAGTGACGGAAAGCGCGTATTCCGCCGACCACCTTAGGTAGATGATAGCATAATAGTTTTGGATTACCACCTGTTCACCTTTGTGAAGGACACACCACTCTGGGCAATTGTGCCTTGCAAAATTAATGTTACGGCACATGGCCTGTGATTTCGGGAAAGGAGGTCATATATTGTGTGTAGTGGTGTCATAAAATGATTTTGTTGCATCAGAAACAGCTACATGTTATAGGAAACAACATTAGCAGCTATAATGCTACAAGAATAACCTTAACATATGCAAACCGGTGAAGTAGTCAGTTTACTACTGGCTGTGGGTATGTGTTGCCTTGCCAAATGTGATAGCTCTACATATAGGTCCTATAGGGCTTCCACCTTTCCGAATGGCCAAAGTGGGACCTGCTCTGTAGAAATGTCAGACGTACCAGGTCAGAACATACCTACAGCCATGCATAGTACAGAAATATACATATTAGCACAAATCAAAGCTTAGTCTAGCAGCAGTCAAGTTGCTTATGCTATTTCACATAACATATCGATGTGTCATGTATACGATAACCGTTACATGCAACTATTACAGACACGTAGAATATAATAATGTCCTCTAATCAGGACAGTTGCTATGGCTAGAGTATTCTTGCATGACACATATGCCTAATGAGGGACTGTCCCATGCAAAGTGGGAAAGGTGTTACTCCTAGAGTCTCACGTCAGCCAATCTAAAAGGTGAAAAACCTACAATAGGTATGCGGTAGCATGACCCGGCAGAAAGATGCATTTCCCAAAAAACATTTACATGTCGGCATTGCAGAGTATTGGTTCCCATGTATCAGCCAGATGGGAGCAGTTTGTATGAGGAACACGCATATAATATGATTATGTCACTGGACAGGCCGCTGATTCTGTACAGTTGAATGCCTGCCGTCCCCTAATGGTTAGACATACCCGATACTGTAATCATGTAGTCCGATGTAATAGGCATCACAAGGGATTGCGCTCACCCAGTGTGAGTAACAAATGTAAGCACAAAGTGGGTGCACGTGCAAGTGAGTGAGTGAGCGGGTGTAAGTGTGTTTGTCTACCAGTATGCCAGTATTGCACTGTTAAATAAATGTGGAGTCTAAACAAGTATAAGGAGCTGTAACCAGAGGTCAGCAGTGCTTAACACCATGCAAACTCATGCACAACTGCTCCCACCTGCTGGAATGTGCCTTACCCACTCCATATCCAAAGGTGTCATTCTGGCCGCAAACAAAGAACCATCCTTTGCACATGTTGGTAGCAATACCCTGCACACACAGCTCATGTGAATTACCAATACACCATGGCATATGTACAGACAATAGACAGTACCACACACATACCATACAGCACAGTCATCCAACAGTATAGCAATGCACTGGCAGATATGCCCAGACCACTGGTGTTTGCAGACCTGGCCGTCCTGTGTTTCAGTGTGTAAGCATGCCCAGTATGACTGTTACGCATGTTGTTGACTGACATTACCATCATACCTTTATGTGTTTGAGCATGCCAAGTATGGTCAACTGGATTGCATGTGTCACATGTCCAGATAGTCAGTACTGTGGCGCCGACCCCTGCGTTGTACACCGACAGGTGGCATGCTGTGTCTGCAGGGTAGCTAATGGTCATGTGGCATTGACTGTTGCTACATTTCTGCACAGCGTGGGGGGACATCCAACTATATCCACAGTCCCACACAGCACCGGGGGTGGTGCACATGACTCTCACATGTGTACATTGGAAGGGGGACACAGCTGACAGTTGTACACATTTGCTACTACTGTACTGGTATGCCAGGTACTCCATTTCAGTGTGTGAACCTACCTAAATTGCTGGTTGGAGGCATACTAGTGTACGTCAGATCCTAGCTTTAATTACCAGCATAGTGGTGTTAGACGTCCTAGCCTTCACAACCTACATCCAACTGCCTGGCCTGCTGTAGTCTGTGTGTGTGTCAGTGGGGGTTGGGGTCATTCATTGGGCATATCCAGAAGCCATTGTATAGCATTTGTCTGTATTGGTCTACACCTGTCCAGCTGTATGAAACTTGTGTGGGCTGTATGGACACACATGATGTTCAGCCCATAACCTGCAGTGGGATAGGACACCCTGTGTACTACTGGCTACTATTGTGACCCCGGTATGTGCTACAGATGTCATGGTGCCACTATGGACATGTACTGTCTGCTGCCCTAACAGTCAGCCACCAAATTCCCTTGTATGCTCACATCCATACCATAGTTACGGGTAAATACACATTCTAATACAACTGCCAATTGGTAGGTCGATTGACTTACCTTGGGGGTGTTCCAGACCTGAGGATGGTGCTGGAGGGCTGCCTATGTCGGATGCACACAGTGCACTTCCTATACATGACTGAGCACAGGTAGTGTCATGTTTGGCATCCATTGTACTGTCTGTGCAAGTCAGAGAGGGTGAAATCCATGGGTACCTACTGTGTCAGTGCATATGCCATGTGTTGCCTCTTTGCCAAGGGCAGGTCATACTGTGCACACCACTTTCGCCTACTGGGCCCAGCTCAGATAGTTCCTCCTCCAAGTCACACTGTGCCTGTACAGGCCTTGTTATTGGTAGGGGCTATTTGGCCCAGCCCCATGCTGTTCCTGCTGCAACTGTTACCGCAGGATCAGATTGTGTAGCATAGCACATACCATAACAATTTGGGTGCATGTAGCTGGTGAATACTGCAAGGCTCCACCGGATGTGTCCAGACACCAGAACCGTGACCTGAGCATCCCAAACAGACGCTCAATTATATGCCTTGCCTGTGCATCTGCCTCATTATGGTGTAGTTGTTCAGGTGTGTGTGCATTGCTGATGGGTGTCATCAGCCACGACTCTAGTTGTTACCCAACATCCCCCACTAGGAGACTGTAGGGGATGTCCATATTTGCAAAGGTGTGGTACAGGTGCTTCAGATGCCATATACTGGAATCATCATAGCTTCCAGGGCAGACAGCACACACATTCAGTTTAATGCCCTGGCCATCGCATATGGCCTAGCTGTTGGAGGGTATGCCTCTGCAATTAATGTAGGCCCTACCCCATTCACCAGGTGGTGCTTTGACGCATATGTGCATGCAGGCTATAGCACCCAGTACCCCTGGTTAGTCAGCCATTTGGTGGAAGAGACGCATATTGCTGGTCAACAAATCACGTGTGTTGAGGACATGTACATGCTCACTGGCATGTGGTGACATGGCGTCTGTGAACTGGTGCAATACTCTGGATGCAGATGCCTGTGAGATCCCCATGATATCCCCAGTTGTGCTTTGGGAGGTAACTGTGGCTAGTATACCTAGGCCAACACATACCTTGATATCCACTGGGATGGGTTTCCCTCGGCCTGTTTGATGTGTCATGTGTGGCCAGCACAGCTCAACAAGCTGCTGTAGGAGGTCTCTGTCCACCCCATAGCACTCCACTATCTCCAGCTCATGTAGCCCCTGGTAAGTTACCCTGGGTCTGTAAAGTCTTATGTCACCTCACTAAGGGTTGTTCGGCAACATTCACATCCTCACCACCCTCAGCCTCCTGCACATGTTGGTCTATGTTGCCTGCTGCAGCCTTTCTCATTTGGTTGGACTGTGTTGAGAAATGTCCCTGCATGTATACACCGGTGGTGTACAGTGTGGAAGAAACCTGTGTGTATGGTGCTTGCTCACATTACCGTAGTGTTCTGGGGTGGGCTGGCCATGTAATCTGCTGATTGTGCTGATTATCACCTGTTTGTGCAGCCTGTTCATCTTGACTACTCCACTACTGGTGTTGTCCCTCCCAATTTCACCATGCAGGTATAGACACACCCCTAGCTTAGGCGTGCTAAGGCAGGAGCAATCCTGAGGCACAGGTCTGCAATGTACGTACAGTATGCCTGACCCCCCCCATGCTTTCACCTATATTCGAGCCCTGCACCCAGCTATCTACACACATACACTCTTGGGATCTGCATCACACCCTGGAGATAAATGGGATTCACTATTGTCAACCTCATTTGCATAGTATAGTCTTCTAATGCATAGTTATATGACCCATACTGACCCTCCAAATTAATAACCACTGCTTACTGTCACTCAGATCCGTACACAACTGGTTAAAGGTGCCTTACTATCACTGTATTCGATGTCCCTTGGTCTTCCCAGCAACAAAATAACTGGTCTTTACACGACTAGAACCCGGGACCCTGCATACCACAGATGATGTGCTTTCCCACTACGCCATGGCAAATATACATACATCTGAGGTGATCGCATACAGATCACCCAGCACAAACATTCAATAGTGCTAATGTCCACATACATATATGTATATATCTATGTCTATCTATATCTATGTCTATGTCTATTTTATATATATATATATATATATATATATATATATATATATATATACACATACACACACACATATACATATACACACACATACGCAGTGAACCACGTGACACCAAAGCATTAGACAAGAATGAAAAGGAAACCACATGTGCCACCTGCATTATGTAGTGGTGTTACTATCAAGGCAAGTGTGTTTCATTGCATCACATGGGTCAGACTGTATTAAGGGTAAGAGTAAGGCTGCTGACATTTACTCACCAGACCTATTGGCAAATGTATGTGTTGACAACCCAGTGTCTTGGGTGATTATGACATTTGTGGATACTATACAGGAAAGCAACAAAACACACTCAACACATCCTGAAGCTGGCCACCTACAGATACAAGCACATAGGATATGATTGCCAAACACACACACACCTATCATGCCTTGGAATCGAGCACCTACCTGTTTATTCCCTCACACTACAGCATTATATAGTTATAGAACATGCTACCGAGATTACTGGATCACAGCACTCCCAGAAGCATACTTCTAGGTGGGTAACATCATCAGCAAAGGCAAAGAAGCCCATAGGGATTTTATGAAGAGTGAGCTGTCTAAAAGCATTACTCTGTCCCCAGACAGCTGGAAACACACACACACATGGTAGGGTTGGGATTAGAACATAGACCTAACTACCTTATCACACTACAGCATTACGCAGTTACAGAACGCACTACCAAGATTACTGGATCACAGCACTCCCAGAGGCATACTTCTAGGTGGGTGACATCATCAGCAAAGGCAAAGACACCGATAGGGATTGTATGGAGAGGGAGCTGTCTAAAAGCATTACTCTGTCCCCAAGCAGCTGGGGAAACACACACACATACACACATGGCAGGGCTGTGATTAGAACATAGACCTAACTATATTATCACACTACAGCATTACACAGTTACAGAACGTGCTGTCGAGATTACTGGATCACAGCACTCCCAGAGGCATACTTCTATGTGTGTGACATCATCAGCAAAGGCAAAGACACCGATAGGGATTGTATGGAGAGTGAGCTGTCTAAAAGCATTACTCTGTCCCGAGGCAGCTGGGGAAACACACACAGCAGGGTTGGGATTAGAACATAGACTTAACCACCTTATCACACTACAGCATTACACAGTTACAGAACGCACTACTGAGATTACTGGAACACAGTACTCCCGGAGGCATACTTCTAGGTGGGTTACATCATCAGCAAAGGCAAAGATGCCGATAGGGATTGTATGGAGAGTGAGCAGTCTAAAAGCATTACTCAGTCCCCAGGCAGCTGGAAACAAACACTCACACACACACACACACACACACACACACACACACACACACACACACACACACACACACACACGGCAGTGATTAGAACAGACTTGATTACCTTATCACACTGCAGCATTATGCAGTTACAGAACAAGCTGCCGAGATTACTGGACCCCAGCACTCCCAGAGGCATACTTCTAGGTGGGTGACATCATCAGCAAAGGCAAAGACGCCGATAGGGATTGTATGGAGAGTGAGCAGTCTAAAAGCATTACTCAGTCCCCAGGCAGCCGGAAACACACACACACATGGCTGGGATTAGAACATAGACTTGACTACCTTATCACACTACAGCATTATGCACTTACAGAATGCACTACCGAGATTACTGGATTGCAGCATTCCCAGAGGCATACTTCTAGGTGGCTGACATCATCAGCAAAGGCAAAGACGCCGATAGAGATTGTATGGAGAGTGAGCAGTCTAAAAGCATTACTCTGTCTCCAGGCAGTTGGAAACATACACACGGCAGGGCTGGGATTAGAACATAAACCTGATTACCTTATTACACTACAGCATTACGCAGTTACAGAACACGCCACTGAGATTACTGGATCACAGCTCTCCCAGAGGCATACTTCTAGGTGGGTGACATCATCAGCAAAGGCAAAGATGCTGATAGGGATTGTATGGAGAGTGAGCAGTCTAAAAGCATTACTCTGTCACCAGACAGCTGGAAACACACTTGTCAGGGCTGGGGTTAGAACATAGACTTAACTATCTTATCACACTACAGCATTACACAGTTACAGAATGCGCTACCAAGATTGCTGGACCACAGCACTCCAAGAAGCATACTTCTAGGTGGGTGACATCATTAACAATGGAACAATCACCGATAGGGATTGTAGGGAGTGTGAGCAGTCTAAAAGCATATTACTGTCCCAAGGCAGATGGAGACAAACACACGGCAGTGTTGGGAGCAGGACAACTGGCTATCTACAGAGCACTATTACAACACTACATAGATATGAGACGCGCTACAGGCAGTACACCTTTCAAGACAGTCAATATGACCTTCTAGGAATGCAGACATCGACATGGATGCTGGCAGTTACAGTGTACATACCTGTGAACCAGTGTGTTCAATGTAGGAATCCATCCTGAAGTGGGGCATGGCCATCTGTTGCCTGGATGACCACTATCACTATACAGGATTACAATGGTCATGCCCATACACAGAGGCACACATCCGACACAAGGTATCACTGGGCATGCTCACACACTTAGTAGCACATGTTAGTTTGCAATGCACTATGTGGCCATCTACACAATGGTGTACTGGGCATGCTCACACAGTAGTGAAGGGCTGTCTTGTATGCACACAGATTCTAAACACGGAAGGACATAGTGTGTCGATAGTCATCATTGTTAGCATGAACGCTGCACTACATATGTCTGACACCGGTCTTCTACCCAACGTCTGCTGCTGTCCATCACCTTAGCTGTACCAATCTAAACCTGGCACACTAATACCACCCGTGGTGTTGTCCTGGCAGGAGTGGGTACTTCACACATGTAGTACCATACATAGATGAAGAACCTGAGACCAGGTAAACACCCTGACACCTACAGGACAACTTCATTGTATGTGTATGCTAAACAGTGCTAGATGTGTGGCATTCATAATCATAGCTGCCAGTCTAGATCCAACAATGGGGAATACTGACATCTGTGCAGTGAGGAACACCTGGCATAAGGCTCAGTTGTGCACAATAGCACTACCACTGTATACCTCAGATACAGACATGTGGGCCATAAGACCGTTACGGACCACTCCAGGTGTTAGTGTCCCCATTTACATGAAGGCCACTCACATGTACTGACCAGTACACTCTCAAAAGCCATCACAGATGTGTCAGGTGCAGATCACAGTGGTAAATGCCGCACTCTAGTATATAGCCCTCACACATCACCATATCCTTGGACCGGCAACACACATCCATACATTAGTACAACACCATGTTACTCATGACCAGTGGACTGTACCTAGCTCTACAACAACTGTGTAGACTACCCATGTACTGACAGGGTTCCATCATGTGTTATGCAATGCACTGATACCACTATTCATAACCAGGTCTGATGTACACATAACAGGGGCCCCGGGTCTTATACAGCTGTAACAGATAACTTTTGCTGTACACCAGACAACATACTCATGTTTGGATATGACATACATGTAACTGCTGTGGATATGTACATGCCCCACACACACACACACACACACACACACACACACACACACACACACACACACACACACACACACACAAAACACATATGTACATAGCATAGCTATTGCTGTCCTTTGTGCAGACACATGGCTACTGCAATTACATGCATGCACATGGAAGGTAGGTCCATGGCTGTTGATGCTAATAGTACATAAGATAACAATGTTGACTGAGTTAACATTCCCTCTGTACTGGTTACCCATGACAACTATTATATCATACAACAGTTCATGTATCATGTATGTCATCTCACATGTTCACCAATTGCAATGCATACAAACATGGCTAAAAAGAATAAGAATAAAGCTAGTGCTTAGCCAAATCCCAGTTCAGCAAAGAAATAAATCAGCAAACCAAAAACGTCACTGGGAACTGCTGCTGTACAAATGCTGTAAAATGTTTATTAAAACACAAAACAAACCAAAAAGTATCAAAGTGAGCGCTTTTCGGGCCCTTCTTCAGACAAAGTGCTTCTCACAAACATCACATTTTAAAATAAACATACACCAATCACTCTTCAGTAAAAAAACCCACCCTGTTTTGATTGTTAGCTGAAACTAACAAGTCATCATTAAAACACATTGCCACTACTCTTACTTAATAAAGTATGCCTACTTTTAAGTGTTGGCTTCAGAGACACCATATCATTCAGCCCAGGTTGAATATGGGCTGTTAAATCTAAAATCCACTTTGATTCTATGGTTTCTGTCTTTAACCTAATGTCACCCCTCTCTTATTAATGAATACATTGGCTATCACCCTAAATTTAAATCTATGTGTGGGATTATCCTTTACATGATTATATAGTGCATTGTGCTCATCACAGTTCCTAATTGACGAAATGTGCTGTAGTATCCTGACCTTAAGCATGTTGTTGGTTTTACCAACATAATATCCTGAGCATGACGTGCAATCAGCCAAATACACCACATTAATGGTCCTACATGTAGCTCTCCCTTTAAAATGAAAACTCTTCCCTGTGGAAGGATGTACAAACACTGTCTCCCTATTAATATGTTCACAAGCCTTACAGCCCCCACATGGGACAGTACCCAGTGACCTAGGTAGGCATGTGACCTCATTGTTTCCCCTATCGTGACAGAGTATATCCTTCAGGTTCTTATTCCTCTTATAACTAAATTGTGGAAAGTCCCCTACTATATCACTCAAGTTTCTGTCACTAGTGATAATGTTCCAATTCCTCTTGATGATGTCACACGCCCCTTTGACATTACTGCCATATGTTAGTGTTATCCTGGGTACAGTTTCCTTCTTCCTACCTTTAATCCGATGACCATTGTGATTACTATAATTACTTCTTAGGCTCGTCGTAATATCAAGCCATGGTCTATATTTACCTTGCCTGTTCGCAGTGCCTCTTGCTACTGCTGTTTCCACTAGCTCACATCTATACCCTCTTTCTTGGAAACATTCTTTTAAATCATCTATCTCTCTCAAATTGTTCATCCTGTCGACTGATCCTAGAGATCCTGCCAACCTGCCCCTCCACTATGTTGGAAAAGGTATATCTAGGGTGCATGCTGTCAAATGAGAGCAAAGAATTCTTCCAACTCTCTTTTCGATATAATCTGGAACTAAAGCCTACGGGTGTAAGTTCTACTGTGACATCCAAGAAGTCCAGAGCCTCACATGAGCTCTTGATATCAAACTTCAAGAAGGATGTGGTTGAGTGTAAATATTCCATAAAAGTATTTAGCCTTTGTTCACCCCCCTTCCAGGCAATAAAGATATCATCTACAAAACATAGATAAACCCCTATATGTGGACTCCAATCTCTGTGGTTTAAAACATGTTTCTTTTCCCAGAAGGAGAGAACTAGGTTGGCATAGGAATTTGCACAGGGGGTACCCATGGCTACCCCCTGTACTTGCCTAAACACTGATCCATTGCTCAAGAAGATGTTATTCTCCAAGACCAGTTTCAGTGACTCTTCTATGAGAAAAAGTTCTTTCTCTACAACACCCACATCCTTCAGAATCGCTACACAGGCTGCTATGCCATACTCATTGCCTATTACTGTGAACAAACTATTTACATATAGGCTTACCAACATAGTGCCCTCCTGGCTACCTTCCCTGTTCATTTCACCCAAAACTCTAAGGAAATGTGCAGTGTCCTTCAGAACATTGTTCATAAGATCTACATAAGGTCTAAGTGTGCACTCAACCATATTGAAAATGCTCATGACCCCCTTCCTGAAACTATGGGTCTAAGGGGTGGGTCTGTCAATGATTTGTGCACCTTGGGTAGGGCCTTGAACACAGGAATGACTGGTTTATCCACATGAAAGAATTCCATGAGGTCTTGAGTAATATACATGTTAGTATACAACCATTTAATCCGTCCATGTACCTTACTAATAATGTTCCTGACCTCTACTGGATTCAATAAATGATATACATCTTTGTCTGCCAACAATCCAGATAATTTCATGTTATACCAGTCAGTGTCAAGGACCACTACAGCCCCTCCTTTATCTGCCATCTTTATTGTTAAATCTTTGTTCTTACTAAGATTCTCTAGGGCCCGTCTTTGCTCAGGGTTCAGATTGTAAAAACGATCTTTTCCTTTTTCTTGCATAAACAAAAACAAGTCATTTTCACATTTATTAATGAAACTAAGTCTTGGGTGAAAAAGGTGGAACATAACTACTAGGCTGACGTAGGCCCACACTAGGACCCTGTGTCCCTCCATAGATTTTGTTCAGCATAACCCTCCGACAATACAACATCAAATCCAATACTGCATCGCTATATATATACAAGCTTTGCTTGGTACAAACGTCATCCCTTTGTTTAAAACATAAATTTAAGCTTCACTCAGTACATATTTAGATAAATTAAATACAATATCATAAACAGAATTACTTGCAGTCAATTCAAAGTTCTCCTCTTGTTCACTGAGTCCCTGTCGGCTCATGACCGCCCATGGACCCTTCTTCCTCACATTTGTAGGCAGCATGCCCAAAAAATAATTCTGTCCTGGAGCCATTTTCGGACGCGCTCCCAAACCTCCTGAACTGGATGGTAAATCCAAGGAGCCAATGGCTTCATCTGTGGCATTCTGTAGGTTTACCAAAGGGACTCCTGTCCCTGTTCTTGTTGTTATCCCTTCCTCAATAGGGCTTCCCTGTCACACCCAACGTCTGCTGTCTCCTCAAGCCTAGATGGTTCTGTGCTCTTATTTCCTAAAACACTGGCACTAACCAGCGTCGATTGTTGTGCTGAGCTCAGGATCCCTGCAACGCCATCAACAATTGTGGTGTCTTCTCTAGCCACAGGCCGCTCATCTGATGCAACGTCAACTGGGACTGTTGTTATTGGACGTGTCTCCCTGTTCGACGTCAACCGTCTGCGTCATTCTCCTGTTGTTGTAGATACTCCACTGGGTCTCTGTGCCCTCCAAGTAGCGTTCGAAGCCCGAGGGGTATTCTTCGGCCACACGAAGATATTGCCCCTCGAGAAATCTTCATAATCCCTTTTCAGCTTTCAGGAAAAAAGTCAAAAGTAACTCAAGAACTACTATGGAAACAGGCAGCGGTGAGCCTCTGTCTGGAACTTGGTGTACTGATAAACTGACAACGCAGAAGAACCCCCTTTTGAATTTGGGTTTTTCTGTTTTGAGGAACAGGATGGAGGAGGTCTCAAAACCATTAGCGATGGACAGAACTTTTGAGGACCTAGTTCGAGATTTGAACTTTAAGGCCATGAGACTGCAACGACTACAATGGCAAGCCTACCATTTGGAGGCTTGCCTGGATTATGGTATTGTCCCGAGAGGTATGCGCATATTGTGCATGCCTACTCAAGGGGACAGGTACCCAGAGCTATTAGCAAAATGGCAGGCTATTAATTTAAACACAAGTTTTCAATACATAGAATTACTTTTGACTTTTTTCCTACCAGAGACTGAGGAACTGAAACGGGAGGTGTTTAACATAAGGCAGAAATTGTCCAAAGAGTTCCATGAGCCGTATCATGAATCTCGGCTGGAACAGCTACATCGAGGGCTAATGGACAATGATGAGAAACTAAAAACTATGAAGATGGGAAAGCTGAAAAGGGATTATGAAGATTTCTCGAGGGGCAATATCTTCGTGTGGCCGAAGAATACCCCTCGGGCTTTGAACGCTAATTGGAGGGCACAGAGACCCAGTGGAGTATCTACAACAACAGGAGAACGACGCAGACGGTTGACGTCGAACAGGGAGACACGTCCAATAACAACAGTCCCAGTTGACGTGCATCAGATGAGGCCTGTGGCTAGAGAAGACACCACAGTTGTTGATGGCGTTGCAGGGATCCTGAGCTCAGCACAACAATCGACGCTGGTTAGTGCCAGTGTTTTAGGAAATAAGAGCACAGAACCATCTAGGCTTGAGGAGACAGCAGACGTTGGGTGTGACAAGGGAAGCCCTATTGAGGAAGGGATAACAACAAGAACAGGGACAGGAGTCCCTTTGGTAAACCTACAGAATGCCACAGATGAAGCCATTGGCTCCTTGGATTTACCATCCAGTTCAGGAGGTTTGGGAGCGCGTCCGAAAATGGCTCCAGGACAGAATTATTTTTTGGGCATGCTGCCTACGAATGTGAGGAAGAAGGGTCCATGGAAGCGGTCGCGGAGCGACGACAGGGACTCAGTGAACAAGAGGAGAACTTTGAATTGACTGCAAGTAATTCTGTTTATGATATTGTATTTAATTTATCTAAATATGTACTGAGTGAAGCTGAAATTTATGTTTTAAACAAAGGGATGACGTTTGTACCAAGCAAAGCTTGTATATATAGCGATGTAGTATTGGATTTGATGTTGTATTGTCGGAGGGTTATGCTGAACAAAATCTATGGAGGGACACAGGGTCCTAGTGTGGGCCTACGTCAGCCTAGTAGTTATGTTCCACCTTTTTCACCCGCACTTAGTTTATTCATTAATAAATGTGAAAATGACTTGTTTTTGTTTATGCAAGAAAAAGGAAAAGATCGTTTTTACAATCTGAACCCTGAGCAAAGACGGGCCCTAGAGAATCTTAGTAAGAACAAAGATTTAACAATAAAGATGGCAGATAAAGGAGGGGCTGTAGTGGTCCTTGACACTGACTGGTATAACATGAAATTATCTGGATTGTTGGCAGACAAAGATGTATATCATTTATTGAATCCAGTAGAGGTCAGGAACATTATTAGTAAGGTACATGGACGGATTAAATGGTTGTATACTAACATGTATATTACTCAAGACCTCATGGAATTCTTTCATGTGGATAAACCAGTCATTCCTGTGTTCAAGGCCCTACCCAAGGTGCACAAATCATTGACAGACCCACCCCTTAGACCCATAGTTTCGGGAAGGGGGTGGGTCACGGAGCATTTGTCAATATGGTTGGAGTGCACACTTAGACCTTATGTAGATCGTATGAACAATGTTCTGAAGGACACTGCACATTTCCTTAGAGTTTTGGGTGAAATGAACAGGGAAGGTAGCCAGGAGGGCACTATGTTGGTAAGCCTATATGTAAATAGTTTGTTCACAGTAATAGGCAATGAGTATGGCATAGCAGCCTGTGTAGCGATTCTGAAGGATGTGGGTGTTGTAGAGAAAGAACTTTTTCTCATAGAAGAGTCACTGAAACTGGTCTTGGAGAATAACATCTTCTTGAGCAATGGATCAGTGTTTAGGCAAGTACAGGGGGTAGCCATGGGTACCCCCTGTGCAAATTCCTATGCCAACCTAGTTCTCTCCTTCTGGGAAAAGAAACATGTTTTAAACCACAGAGACTGGAGTCCACATATAGGGGTTTATCTACGTTTTGTAGACGATATCTTTATTGCCTGGAAGGGGGGTGAACAAAGGCTAAATACTTTTATGGAATATTTACACTCTACCACATCCTTCTTGAAGTTTGATATCAAGAGCTCATGTGAGGCTCTGGACTTCTTGGATGTCACAGTAGAACTTACACCTGTAGGCTTTAGTTCCAGATTATATCGAAAAGAGAGTTGGAAGAATTCTTTGCTCTCATTTGACAGCATGCACCCTAGATATACCTTTTCCAACATAGTGGAGGGGCAGGTTGGCAGGATCTCTAGGATCAGTCGACAGGATGAACATTTTGAGAGAGAGATAGATGATTTGAAAGAATGTTTCCAAGAAAGAGGGTATAGATGTGAGCTAGTGGAAACAGCAGTAGCAAGAGGTACTGCGAACAGGCAAGGTAAATATAGACCATGGCTTGATGTTACGACGAACCTAAGAAGTAATTATAGTAATCACAATGGTCATCGGATTAAAGGTAGGAAGAAGGAAACTGTACCCAGGATAACACTAACATATGGCAGTAATGTCAAAGGGGTGTGTGACATCATCAAGAGGAATTGGAACATTATCACTAGTGACAGAAACTTGAGTGATATAGTAGGGGACTTTCCACAATTTAGTTATAAGAGGAATAAGAACCTGAAGGATATACTCTGTCACGATAGGGGAAACAATGAGGTCACATGCCTACCTAGGTCACTGGGTACTGTCCCATGTGGGGGCTGTAAGGCTTGTGAACATATTAATAGGGAGACAGTGTTTGTACATCCTTCCACAGGGAAGAGTTTTCATTTTAAAGGGAGAGCTACCTGTAGGACCATTAATGTGGTGTATTTGGCTGATTGCACGTCATGCTCAGGATATTATGTTGGTAAAACCAACAACATGCTTAAGGTCAGGATACTACAGCACATTTCGTCAATTAGGAACTGTGATGAGCATAATGCGCTATATAATCGTGTAAAGGATAATCCCACACATAGATTTAAATTTAGGGTGATAGCCAATGTATTCATTAATAAGAGAGGGGGTGACATTAGGTTAAAGACAGAAACCATAGAATCAAAGTGGATTTTAGATTTAACAGCCCATATTCAACCTGGGCTGAATGATATGGTGTCTCTGAAGCCAACACTTAAAAGTAGGCGTACTTTTTATTAAGTAAGAGTAGTGGCAATGTGTTTTTAATGATGACTTGTTAGTTTCAGCTAACAATCAAAACAGGGTGGGGTTTTTTACTGAAGAGTGATTGGTGTATGTTTATTTTAAAATGTGATGTTTGTGAGAAGCATTTTGTCTGAAGAAGGGCCTAGCCCGAAAGCGCTCACTTTGATACTTTTTGGTTTGTTTTGTGTTTTAATAAACATTTTACAGCATTTGTACAGCAGCAGTTCCCAGTGACGTTTTTGGTTTGCTGATACAAACATGGCTACATGACAGGAATGTAGGACCTATACACATGTACATGTAGTGGTGTGCATTCAGCTACCATGCATGTGCAGTAGCTGATGTTTGCAGTTCATCTGTGTCTTTCTACAACATGCAGTTGCAATGCAGCCCCATCATTGACACCTGTATATGGTGAAATACTGGCAGTACGGTAAGATGTACATCAGGTATGGATGGATGTGTGTACATAAAGTGGTGGGCCACCTTTGCAGATGGATGTTTGCTGAAGACAGCTCACAGGTGTGTCACAAGCTGTCCTACCATAACATGTGCAAACAGTAAGCTATGTTTCTGTTAATTGAAGGTGAAGACATACAACCTACACAGCGGTCAGGGTGTCACTGACTGTAAATAACTTGACACCTGTAACACTTAACTCCTCCCGTGTGCATATAGCAGCACAATTGCCGAAGGTAGCGTCAGTACACATTGTAATGCGGGCAATACTGCTGCATGTCTGTCAGACGTATCATAAGATAGCAAGTGTTTGATTCGCAATACTGCCATGTGTGTTTGCTTGTGTGACCATATATGCCACGTATGGTGGGGAATACATCCCAATTGTTACACACCCCTGTACACTGTTGTAGAGATCTGTACATACTGCAGTGTAGAAAGCAAGACATAGGCTGGGGTGGAGTGTGTATCACACACACACTTTAGCTATCTGTATGTACATGACATTTCTGGACTCCAGTGTGTGTGTGTATGTATGCATGGCTGTCTGCTGCATGGAGTGAGGATGTATGCTACCATTGAGAATAGATAGTGCCCTAACCCCTCAAGATGATGCAATCTACTACCCTGTTGATGCCGTCAATCTTAGGCATTACTGACTACCTGTACATGTTCATTCTCTGTGTTGCGTTGTATGGGTGCACAGTACTGTAATGGTGATTACCACATAGGCAGGGGTCCTCACCTCAACACTATCAAGTGTGTGTTTTAGTGTCATTGACCCCGTGAGTGTGGGCATGTTACTGTGTGTGTCTGTGTATGTCGGTATGTGTTCTCATCCTGTAAACCCAGACCGTACCACAAAAGGAGGGGGAGTATCCATATTCATCAAGGATACCCACACCTCCAGGCTGGTGGCAACTCACGAAGTATCAGAGACCATTCAGGTGCAATTAACCATAGGCAAAACTACTCTACAGTTTGTAGCATGTTACAGGCCACCCTTTTAAACTCAGGAACCCCACACAGCCTTCCTGAAGACACTGGAGAGTATAAATGTCTCTCCAAACACCATCATATTGGGTGACTTCAACTACCCAAACATAGACTGGGAACATTACTCAAGCCCCAATACCCTAGCCCAGAGGTTCCTGGAGTTCATAAACTCAAATGCTATGGAACAACTTGTCACCACTCCCACAAGATGTGAAAATATACTAGACCTGATCATCACAAATATGGGGACAAAATGCTCCACACCAGAAGTATATCCCTCATTGGTGAGATCAGACCATAAACTAATCTCACTGGAGATCCACATCCCACCCCCACCCCCAACAAAAAAGACCACAGTGAAGAACTTCTCAAAAGCCAACTTCACACTTCTTAAGACTGGTGTGGTATCCTTCGAGGCCCCTGAGCCATTGGAAACCACAACCCACGCTGCTAAATCCCTTACAAATGCTTTCTACGAGCACCTCCAGGATTGCATGGATCAAGCAATCCCAAATAAAATCAAGACCCTTTCCACCAAAGGCAAGCACCCGATCTGGTGGACCCCAGCCATAAAAAAACTTTACAACAAGAGGAGAAAGCTACTACAAGATAAAGCAAAATCCCTAAAAGGGAAGACATCTCTGATCAATACTAGTAAAAAATTATGATCGCTCATAAAATCATCCAAGGCCAACTTTGAGAGAAAAATCGCCAAGGACTCAAAAGACAATCATAAGGCCTTCTTTAGCTATGTTAGAAACCTGGGTGGAAACTCCCAGATATGCTCAGAATTAGTCTAAAATGATACAAAAATCACTGAACCCACAGACATTGCAAACATACTGGCAGACAGGTTCAGTGCAAATTCTCCTCCCTCCCCAAAGGAGAAATATCTATCCCAGCAGAGTGTAGCCTCCCAATCATCTCAAATGCCCAGGTGAGAGCTGCTCTCTCTAAAGCTAAAAACACAGCATCAATGGGACCGGATGGTGTCCCCAGCAGTGTGCTACACGAACTCAATGAGGAACTAAACCCACACATAAGGCTTCTGTTTAATCTTAGCCTTACCACAGGATACGTACCCAAAGAGTGGCGTACGGCAACTGTGGTCCCACTCCACAAAGGCGGTGCTTCTACGGACCCTGGTAATTACTACCCCATAAGCTTAACAAGCCTGGTCTGCAAAGCTATGGAGAGGATCATAATGGAACTCATAAATAAAGACATAGGGGACCTACAGACATTGGATCCTACCCAATTCGGCTTTGTCAAGGGCAGATCATGCCTCTTGAACTTGGTCGACTTTTTTGAAACAGTCACCAAGGCCATTGATGAGGGTAAGGCAGTTCACACAGCCTACCTTGACCTTGCAAAAGCTTTCGACACAATACCCCACTCAGGTATCATAGAAAAGCTCACCAGCTTAAATGTAAACCCATATGTCACAAGATGGGTTGCAAACTGGCTCAAGGACAGAACCCACAGGGTTAGAGTTGCTGGTGCTATGTCAGACTCCAAGCCGGTCACAAACGGTGTCCCACAGGGCTCAGTCCTGGGCCCCCTCTTGTTCGGCATCTACTTTTTAGAAGTGCAGGCAAACATAGGAGGATTTTGGCTGACAAAGTTTGCAGATGACTGCAAACTGGGCACCATAGTTGAAAATCCATCAGACACAGATATCCTCCAGAGAGGTCTCATAGAAACAGATAACTGGTGCCAGAGCCATGGCCTTAAGCTAAACGCCAAAAAAATCTATAGTCATACCCTTTGGTAAAAACAAGGTAACCCCAAGTTACCACATAGGTGGCAATCCATTAAGCACAGAAGAGGTTATCAGGGACCTGGGGACCCAAGTTGACAGTAACCTTTCTTTTGACACTCACATTGCCAAAGTGGTTAGGCGGACCTTCTACATTGCCCACCTGATTATGAAGGGATTCACATCCAGATCAAGGGAGGTCATTGTTCCCCTGTACTCTTCACTTATCAGACCAATGATTGAGTACAATGCCCCATTCGGAATGTATCTTACCTGACATCTGCAGCAATTGGAAAGACCCCAAAAGTTCCTCACCAAAAGGATAAAGGGGCTCAAAAATATGCCATATGCTGCCCGACTGAAGAAACTCCAGCTCTATTCAGTCGCATACCGTCTGCTCAGAGGTGACCTGTGCCTGACATAAAAGTCCATGTCCAACCTGGAATTAATGGACATGCTCCACCTCAAAAAATCCAAATCCACCAGAGCCACAAGAGCAAGTGACTTAAACCTCAACACGGATATAAATAGGACGTGCTGGAGGGACAGATTCATCACCCAGAGACTCCCTATGCTGTGGAACAGAATCCCGGTCCATGTGAGACAGAGCACCTCGCTGGCTCTGTTCAAGAGGAATCTTGACCAGTGGATGGGAGATCGTAGGTTTACCCCGGGGATCATCTCTGTATCACTGCTGGACAGAGGCACGGCAAACTAATGTGTATAGTATTCTTCAACCTAAGGGGTGGTGAAAGCCACACAACTCTGGCTAGGCTTATAAATGCCCTAGGGCAGATAGCCTAGTATGAACCTATGAACCTATAATGTAAAAATGAATTACTGCTACACGGTGAGGCCTCATGCTATCAACTGGCCCCTACCATTGACATCAGCTAGACCGCTGTGTAAACCCCCCACACCATGTAGCTGTACCTGTGATGTCACCCGGTATGGATGTCACATCTCTAGCCACTGTAGCCTAGTACACAGCTCACATGCTCCTGGATCAGTAGATGTGTAGAGATCTTTGGAATGTCAGCCTTTCTAACAGTGAGGTTGAGGCTAAGTATAGCATGCTGGTATTGCCATCCATGCCTGTGAGTACTCCACATTTACACATGTGAAACTGCAAACACTGGTACTTAATGGCACATGCAATTAGACCTTAAGGAGGGAAGAAGAGCATCATTACCAACATGCTGTTAATGTTGTTACCAAGACACATACTGTAAACATAAAACAATGCATTCTAACTGCAAACACTGTTACGTTGTGGCACATGCAATCAGACCTTAAGGAGGGATGCAGGACATCATTACCAACTTGCTGTTACTGTTGTTACCAAGACACATACTGTGAACATAAAACAATGCATTCTAAACCTGTACTACATGGTATGTCTGCTGCGTGTCAACAGTACACAATTGTAATATACACTTATCTCACTATTCTGTTCTCCCTGTGCATCAGACCATATGAGCATGTCCCTGCATTGATGGTGTGGATGACAGGGATGTGGCACAGGCATCATCATATACACAGGGTGATAATGTTTGCCAGGGGCCTAGGCTGCACCAGTGGATGACATCATGTGTGTGGGTTAGGACCTGTGATCTAATTGGACATGTGTGGTTTTTATGCATGTGGGTGTTACGGTGCCCTACAGATGTTTCTGGTATGTGTGTGTATGTCTGCACACAGTTCTGCCATGTGTCCAGCCTACATAGGGGTATTATTGACAGCTCCAGATTGTACAGACCAGGATTTACAGCTCACTGTGTCTGGCCACGTGACCTGTGCCTGCCAGGGGTTGCACGGGCACTACCAGACAGAGGTACAGATTGGGTACTGTCCGATGACACATGTCCACTGGAACTGTGCCCCCACTGGGACTGTCCAGGGCCATGTCCACATGGCCTGCTGTGTCCTGGAGTGAACAGCACAGCACTGCTGCTGGCACTATGGGAGCGGGCATGTGAGGTAGCTCGTTCGCGTAGACCTGCACCAGGTGGTGTAGCTGGCCTACATCCACGTGGCCTACATCTCACTCCTACCAGCTGATCCAGGACAGACAGCTCATGCTCGCGGATTGCCATGCCACGGTCAAGGATTCCAACCATGTCACCCAATCGCCTGTCCAAAATGTCAGCAATCTGCTGTTGAGCATTTGCCAATGCCTGGATATTTTCATTTAAAGAATGGATAGCAGCCCTCGGAAGCCTCTGCCCTTCTCTGTTCTGCCATTCAGCACATGCCTGTGCCACCATTACAGTCTAAAACATGTGTCTGGTGACACCAGCTGCTGCGCTCTGTCATGCAGGTGCATGTCGACCAGAGGTCCTCCTACAAGCAGCACTGGCCACATGCCTGTGTGGCACATCTGCAGTCATTTCACTGACACCATGGTGTGAAGACACACCTTCCGTAGCCACCACACATTCCTGTTCCAAGCTAACACACAGTAACTGTCCTTCCTCTATGGCCACTGGTGATGGGATATGGTTTGGCATGAGAACTGTGTGCAGGGAAGAGGGGGATATAGGTGGGATGGCAACCAATGGCACAGATTCAGCCCCTGACAACCCTGCCTGTACCTCAAGCATATGTTCATCACTGCTAGAGTCTGTGGGGACACTAAAATTAGATAGACCACAGGAGGGCAATGCACTTACATCACCTGTGAAGGCAAACAAATACTCTACATTACAGACACACACACACACAACACACAGACACACACACACACACACACACACCACAGACACACACACACACACACACACACACACACACACACACACACACACACACACACACACACACACACACACACACACACAGACACACACAGACACACACAGACAACCATGCATGTGATATGACAGAAGGCATGCAGCATGCATATGATATAGGAGACAGCATGCAGCTCAGACATTAATAGTGTTAGTTAGCATACATCCCTGGGTTGCACACAACAGCAAGCATGTGTCATAGCAGAAGCCATGCATTTCACACAATCATGGTAGTAAGCATGCATCCCTGTGATACATCATGTGGACCAGCACAGGTTAACAGTACACATGGCTAATGTGAGGCCTATGTCCTTGAGATTAACATGTAGTATGGCATGTAATCTGCTGATGTATGCAGTGGCATGCATACATGTTTGACACAATGGTGTCCTGACACATGTACAGGGGTGTAATGGTGTCACATTGCAGTGTTGTCTGTATGCCCTACAGATAGAATGCACTTTTAGCAGATGTGCATGACCATTGAAGGGTAGTATGAGGCGTCTATATTGCTATACAGTGTGAAGTACAGACACAGTGCCATTGCATGGAATCATGAGGCGTCTCTATTGCTATACAGTGTGGAATACACATACAGTGCATAGCCATGACTGCATGCATACACAATACATAAATACTGTGGAGTGTGACCCACGTCGCTGAGGTGTATACACACTAAACCATGCTGTATCATGTGTGACAGGTCACCGGAAGACATACGGATGACACCCCTGCACAACTGCTAGCATCTCTTAGCTGCCTGGCAACCATGTCCACACATGGCAGACTGGTCAATACACCATGTCCCACATGACATTTATGTACCACACACGCGAGGTGCATGGCTGACAGTGATGTCCAACAGCAGCAAGGGAAATGTACGGTATTCCTGGTCTGATGTGGTGTTTGTGCATGTATGTGGAAGCTGTACAGGTGACTACTTTCATGCTGTGACACAGTCATGATGTTCAACACATCATATGTGGTCAAATTAAGTGAAACCTCCACAAGCTGTGCACAGGCTGTTAGGATGTCCAGTGTTCCACATCTACTATATAACCATTCAACAAAGGCTATAGTTGGACCATGTGTAGACAATGTGCAATAGGGTGTACACACATACACATCACATCTACTGTGTGTTACTACATGTCTCTGGCCATCCTCCATGGCCATGTGTGAACATGTGTTGGCCAAACATGTGTGATGGCCATCTATCTCACAAGTCTGTGTTGTCCCATATGACATACATCCATAGATGTCAGATACTTGAGTGTCTACAGGGTTATGCAGACAAAGGGTTGTATGTTTGGTATGTGGGGTATGTTTTATGGGATAGTGAGACAATGTTGCCACCAGACCACTACATGTCTGGGACATGTCAGATGGCACATTACAATGTCTGCACTCATTGCAGGGGCACATTCCGCAATGGTGAATCATGTGGGCTGTCCGTATCCTAGCTCACTGTGTAGTACTGTTTGCATACCCAACATGTGTTGTTCTGATGTATAGTACATATTCCTACATTGAACAACGCCTCCACCGTTGCATGCACAGCTGTCCACACATCTAGCAATGACAGTTAATGTGGTTTCATTATGGTGTTTCATTTGGTTTGTATATATTGCACATGGGTAGCCAGTGTGATTGATGAAAGATGCGACCTGTATATCGTGACTGGACCATACATTATGTGTACATGTGTTAACTGGCCACATGGCAAATAGATCTGTGCATTCACATGCTTGATACTGATAACTATCTCACCTGTAATGGCCTGCTGTCTCTGCGGCACACCAGAGGTGCCTGTATAGGGGTGACACAGCAGTTTGATCATTATCCATGACTGTATGACAGCTACAGGGTACACTGTGCATGTTAACACATTCTCCAATACAATAGCATATACTATGGAGTATGCACATGTGTGCATACACAGGGTAGCATACTATAGTATGTGGCATGTGTGTAAACATACCTTGCATATGATATTACATTACATATTGTACAGTGACACATGCGACTAAATGGGATATAATATTTATATGTGCAGTAGTGACTTACCAGGCAACTCCAGGCTCGGTGGTTGGGAGACACCCACCTCCACGATGGCAGCTAGAGTTTGTGGATGCTGTTCTGATGGGGTCCCCAGGCTGGCCAGTAGCTCCTTGGTAGGTGTGAGTGGGGGCTGGGTTGGTGGCCCACCACCTGTTCTACCTTGTTCCCTGGTGATTGCATTGGCACGCTATTTCGCATGTCGGATCAGGTCCATGTAGTGTCTGCGCACCTGCTGGTAGGTGCGGTTATAGCCACCCACATCATTAACCCTCCTGCGAAGTTCCAGCCACAGGTCATCACGCTGCTGGGCATACTATGGCACATGGCTGAGCAGTACCTCATAGTTATCCTGGAGGTATGGTATGAGGGCATCATCCTCCAAGTGGCTATATGCCGGCAGTCATGATCAAGGCATTATCTGGAAGACATAATGATGGAGACAGGTCACAGCATCTCAGATATGCACAGAGATACAGCTGCACATACATGTGTATTACATTTAGTACTTATAAACAGTTGTCTTTGAAAATCGTCATGACACTGACACAACTGACATGTTTGTTTCACACACATGTAACACCCGATGGGGACTGGATATCATCACCATATATGTGTGCCACCTCATTACATTGCTCATACTCCATGTGAATGCTGTCTTGATGTGGGCATGTCTGTTTGCCTGTACTGGTGTTCTTACCTATCAGCACATGCCTGGATGTGTGCACATTAATGCTGTTGACCTTGATGCTGTGTATATGTCACATACCATCATATACACTGCCTTAATGGACATGGACAGTGACAATGCAGACATGCACATGGAAACCTTTATATGCATGTGTTTTGCCATATACATCTACATGGCACTGTACAGCAGTTCAACATCCTGCCACGTATTGCCTGTGTTGCACATGTGATACACGTGAGACAATGGCTAGCTGGATGGTATTCGCAGGGATGGTTATCAGCTACAACATGTACAGCCAAGATCATGTAGTAGTGTGTATGCCCTGGGCCATGTATGGGCATAGGATGTAAGGTTTTCTAGCTGTATCCGACAGCCATGTTCCCACCGACAGGTGAATCAGTGCCACATTACCGATCCAGACAGTTAATGATACATCTACCATGCGGTCATCGCACCATGTATGACAGAGATGACATGTGCAGCTTTGCTGGACAGGGTTGCATGGTATGGCAGGCGTATGTAACATGTATGGCACAGGGATCTGTCCAGCATGTGGCGACCCTTGTACTAGGAAGGTGGTTGTCCATGACGTATGTCTTTCAGATCAGGATATGTACATGTAGCATTTCCAACATCACAGTGTTGCACATGTCTTTATGCAGGGTAAGGCAGCATGCTGCATAGTGGAGATGAGAATTATGAAGGCTGGTGTTGCCCATCCAAGCACCCCTTAAAGGTGATATGTGATCCAATATTGGTCACGTGAGTGCTGAGTATGGCTGCCAATGATCTCCATGCTTATGGATGGCACCCTGTCATGACTTGAGTTGCTTCTTATGACTACCTAATAGGCCTGGTGGTGTCACTAGCTCAGGGAGGTAAACTGCACAGCACCATCCCGTACACACAGTGTCCATAATGTTGACCGCTGCCTAGGTGGTAGTTAATGGGTGCAGGGTTATTAACATAGTGGTGACAATGCAATAAGCAGCTGTCAGATATTGCACATATGTCACGCACCTCACCCACAAAGCCCATTCTGTATGTTGTCCACAACACTGAGTCAGCTATTGCTCCTAGGTCATGGCCATTCACATACTCACATATGCAGATGCCTCCCATTTGTCTGTGTGGTATGGGCTACAATGACGGGGGAGTACAAAACATTAACCCTGTTTTACTATAGCTGCCACTGGTGTGATATGCACATGTCACTCAGACACCTTTTGTAGTGTTGCTTCTGTGAACAGGCCACTGGTAGAACACTCCTGTGACATATGAAGGTACATGTAGTATACTGAGTGTAGGTGGAACACAGTATGGGTGATGATGTCCTGTGACCTGTCACAGGTATGCTATGCAATGTGAATTCATCTGTACTGTCATCTACATCTGTACTGCTAACAACATCTACATTGATTAAGGTTCATAGACTTTCAGACCATACTCAGCAAGGTAATAGTGCAGTGCCTCCCATCATGAGTGGTGTCTCCACTTTGTGGGTTGTGATGACTGTTGGTGTGATCCATTCAGTGTTTTCATAGACTGACATGAACCTATGTTTTACATGGAAGTGTATGTGTAGAGTAAACTGTTTTGCCATATGTATATTATACGACCAGGGATTTGAACAGGTCACATGCAGCCTAAGGGCACCTTGTACCATCATAGTTATGGTTACAGGGGCTCTGTAGTGTTCATGGATATGTGATTGTGTACCTGTTTGGGGGGGGCAGTGAGTTTATGTTATCCAACACCCTATCTGTATTGCTTATTCATGCTCAGCACTTGTTCAGAACATGTAAGCACTTCATGAGCTACTAATTACTATAGCACTCAATCCTACTCATTTCCTACAAGTAAACACTGTTTGTCTTTACATTTCCAGCATGCTTACAGTACAACAGCTGTTGTACACACTTACCTCACATATCATGTGAGAAATGGTTAAATATACAGGCATGCCCAAGTGTCAATTAACAGTGTTATTGCCTGTCTATATGAATATGGGCAACATGAGGCATTATAACAATTGTCTCATGTACACAGTCAATGCTCACCTCCTAACATACAACACTACAGCCTGTGGGAGATGCACATATGTAGCCATGCTGGAGGTAATCCTCTCTCCAACCCAGACTTAACCTGACCATCATGAGGGGATGTTAAACATTTGCAGCACACCTCACTCATCACATAGTCTCACTAGATCTCCACCACCACAGGCCACACATAGTAAGACTACAACATTTGCGGAGCCTTCCCATACTACTCTGTGTAGGCAACAGAGGCAGCCCCCATCACCAAACACAACAGCAATTACTTACAGCTCACAGACTCATGTGTGCCCATCAACTACAGCCAATAGGGTGTTATAACATACCCAACACACTAGTCATAGGTGACTTTGTAGGCAGTCACACTGATGTCCCAATCAGCAGGCTACACAAGGTGATAGTCACTTTCATCTGGCTGTCGGGTAACAGGATCCACAACATAACCTATGCACTCAGGTCACTCCTCAATAGGTACAATATGACTGTCATTCTCCACGTTAGTGTGAATGCCCTGAGATGTAACTTCCTGGACTACATGTGCATGGACATGCAATAGCTCTCCGATCTTGTAGCCCAGGCAGGTACTGCCCAAGCCCTGAGAAGCATTCTGCATTAGTCCAAACTGATAACACAGTACAACGACAGAATTATTCACTTTAACAGTTGCCTATGCTTCTGGTGTCATTCCAAGGGTATCCAGTATCTGTCTTCTTTGAATGACATGGTCGACAAACCACATTGCTTTGGCACAGATGACCTGCACCTGTCAGCCCTGGGATTATGGATAACATCTAAGGCTCTTGCTGCTCCTATACTGCCTGTTTTAGACACATTTCAAATAACATATTCACCACCAGAACAGGTACAGGCAAGCAAAACCTGAGGGTAATGTTACTCAATGCTTGACATCTTCATCTCAAACGCACTCAGCTGAGGCACTCCTTATAATGGACCACATCAATATCTTTGCAGTGACTGGGACCTGCTTCTAGGCTCCAGAGAGCACCCCTGCACTGACAGGCTATTACACAGACCACACCTTTCAGTCATGTAACCAGGACCGGAACACCCATGGTGGAGGTGTGTCCATATTTCACAAGGATGTACACACCTCCATGCTGGTTGCTTAGCACAATGCATCAGAGGTCATCCAAGTGCAACTAACTGTGGCCAGAACTGCTATACAAATTGTAGCTTGCTATGGATTCCACACCATACCTCACGGTTAATGGCCCTCATTTCTTGGTGTACTGGAAAGTAGGGTTCAGACAGGAACTACTGATGTAAGACTGACTCTACCCCACACTTAACTGTGATACCTACTCATGTAATGACACATTAGGCCAACACTTTCGGGGATTCATCAACTCCAATCGGCTGGATCAACCTATACACACCACCACCAAGGCCAACAATATCCTAGACCGGGACATTACCAACATGTATGACTGGTGTTCCACACCTGGGGTTATCCCCTCATTAGTCAGTTCCGAACATATGCTAATCACCCTTGTTATCCACATCCCGGCACCACACCCTTCATGGAAAACACAGTACAATATTTCTACAAAGCCAACTTCAGGCTTCGTATGACAGCAGTAGTAAATGCCAGGACACCCGTGCAGATGGACAATATAGTTACAAACAATGAAACATTCACAACTGCACTTCATTAGCACTTACACGACTGCATGAATCATGCTACCCCAAACAGAGCCATGACGGTACCCACCAGATAATGGACACCACTCTGGGGGTCAACTGCCATGGACATAATGTACGACAGAAGGAGGAGACTGTTGCAAGGTAGGGTACACTCCCATGGGAGGGGTAGCTCCCTGGTCAGCCTCAGTAGGAATCTGGGATCCCTTATCACATCCTCCGAAGCTAGCTACGTAAACATTACTGCGACACATTCTAAGGACTACCACTAAGCGTTATGGAGGTATGTCACTACTCTCGATGGCAATACCCACATCTGCTCTGACATATAACGGTTAGGCAGGAACATTACAGAACCGACTGATATTGGCAACATCCTGGCAGATAGGTTCAATGCTAACTTTATACCCCCCTCACACCCTAAAGGGCCCAAATCTATACAGGAACAATGCAGAGTCCCTGCAATCACAACTACGCAGTTCAAACCTACACTCTCTAAAGCCAGTGACACAAACTCCATGTGACCATCCAACATCCCAGGCTGCGATTTACACAAACCACAGAATGATATGGCTCCCCACTTGGGCACTAAATTTACTAATAGCCTTGTATCAGGCATTGTGGACCCTGAATAGCATACAGCAACAGTTATCACACTCCACAAAGGTGACGCCACAATGGACCAGAGGAACTATTGCCCTGTACACCTGATTAGACTGTTCTGCAAGGCTATGGAGAACATCATCATGGAAGTCATTCACAGAGACATTGGTGGCCTCCAAACCTTTGATACCACCCAGGTTGGATTGGTTAGGGCCAGACCATAGCTCCTACACCTGGTGGAGTCATTTGAGACAGTTACCAAGGTAGTAGATGATGGTAAGGAGGTCCACACAGCCTACCTTGTCCTCTCATTGGCTTTCAACACCGTTCACCATTCCGGTATTGTCAATATACACATCCACCTGCCCAGCGACCCATACGTCTTGAGATGTAATGTAAAGTGGCTCACGGACAGGACACATGCAGTGAGGGTAGCATACCATAGTTCCTACTGTACATCAGTTACAATTGGCGTACCCCAGTCCTCGGTCATAGGGCCCCTCATGTCTGGTATATGCTTCCCTAAGGTACAGTCTAGCACAGAAGGACTTTCCCTGAATAGGTTTCCAGACAACTGCTAACTAGGGGCCATGATTGATTCACCAGCTAATACAGACACCCTCCATAAGGGTGTTACTGTGACGGATACCTGGTGTCGGTAACATGGCCTCAAGCGGCATGCCACAAGGTACATAGACATCCCCTTTGGATTACAACAATCACCCACTGACTATCACATAGGTGGTAGTCCCCTACATACATAAGACATTATAAGGGATCTTAGTACACACGTAGATAGCACCCACTCCTTTGATAACCATATTGCCAAGGTGGCGTGGATATCCTTCTACATGGCCACCCTAATCTGTAATGGGTTTGCAGCTGGAACAAAGGCTGCCATTGTACCTCTATACTCCTGACTTATGAAACACGTTCAAGGGTACAACACCCCATTTGGGGTGTATCTTACGGAACAGCAATGGCTTTAAATACCACCACATTAACACACCAACAGGATTACTCATCTCCGAAGGATGACGTATGCAGCACAACTAAAGAAACCCCAACTGTACTCACTTGCATACTGCATACTCAAAGGTGACCTCTGCTGAACATACAAGGCCCATGTCCACAACAATATTGATGGATATGCTCCACATAAGCAACATAAGCAAAAGCCACTGAGAGCAACATGCTCTGGGATATGTACCCAAATGCAACAATGAGTAGCACGTGCTGGAGGGATACATTCCTGAAACGGACACTCACCATGCTTTGGAACATGATTCCTATGTAAATCAGGCAGGGACCCTCACTAGCACTCTTCATGAGATACCTCGATGGGTGGATGGGGAACAGACATGTACGTCAGGGATCACTGCAGTGGCTGTACTGTACACAGGTGCAGGAAACAAATGGCTCTGCTGTTCACAGGCACAGAACACTAATCTAGGGAGGTGCTGCCAGTGAAAACACAGCATTTGGGCTTACAAATGGACCTGGCCAGACAGCATAGTACCTAACTATGAACCTATGAAGCTATTACATGTCCTTTGTGCATGGATAATTGAGTAGCTCTTCCATTTCAATCAGCTATCATGTTGTTACACTGTCTGGTGACTACAAGCCATATGTATCCTGTTATTGTGTATTGTACATTCCAATAGACATATCTTATATTTGCATAATATAACAGTAATGCTATGTAAAATATTTGACATATCTACCTACAATACTGCACATTTCACATTTTTGAAACCATATCCCATAATGCAAAGCATAATTGCACAGCAGGATCACCTTAGGCATGTTATTCTCGTTATACGCCCATACATATGCCTACTGTTACAGTATATCAGCATATACTATCCCCTGTTATAGGTTCATAGGTTCATACTAGGCTATCTGCCCTAGGGCATTTATAAGCCTAGCCAGAGTGTGTGTGGCTTTCACCACCCCTTAGGATGAGAATACTATACCCATTAGTTTGCTGTGCCTCTGTCCAGCAGTTACACAGAGATGATTCCCGGGGTAAACCTATGATCTCCCATCCACTCGTCAAGATTTCTCTTGAACAGAGTCAGTGAGGGGCTCTGCCTCACATGGACTGGGATTCTGTTCCATAGTGTAGGGAGTCTCTGGGTGATGAATCTGTCCCTCCAGCATGTCCTATTTATATCCGTGTTGAGGTTTAAGTCTCTTGCTCTCGTGGCTCTGGTGGATTTGGATTTTTTGAGGTGGAGCATGTCCATTAATTCCGGGTTAGACATGGCCTTGTATGTCAGGCACAGATCACCTCTGAGCAGATGGTATGCGACTGAATAGAGCTGGAGTTTCTTCAGTCGGGCATCATGACATATGTTTGAGCCCCTTTATCCTTTTGGTGAGGAACTTTGGGGTCTTTCCAATTGCTGCAGGTGTCGGGTAAGGTACATTCCGAATGGGGCGTTGTACTCAATCATTGGTCTGATAAGTGAAGAGTAGAGGGGTACAATGACCTCTCCTGATCTGGATGTGAATCCCTTCATGATCAGGTGGGCAATGTAGAAGGTCTTCCTAACCACTTTGGCAATGTGAGTGTCAAAGAGAGGTTACTGTCAACTTGGGTCCCCAGGTCCCTGATAACTTCTTCCGTGTTTAATGGATTACCACCTATGTGGTAATTAGTTACCTTGTTTTTCCCAAAGGGTATGACTATACATTTTTGGCATTTAGCTTAAGGCCATGGCTCTGGCACCAGTTATCCATTTCTATGAGACCTCTCTGGAGGATGTCTGTGTCTGATGGAGTGTCAATTATGGTGCCCAGTTTGCAGTCATCTGCAAATTTTGTCAGCCACAGTCCCCTATGTTTGCCTGCACTTCAGAAAAATAAATGCCGAACAAGAGGGGCCCAGGACTGAGCCCTGTGGGACACCGCTCATGACCGGCTTAGAGTCTGACATGGCACCAGCAACTCTAACCCTGTGTGTTCTGTCCTTGAGCCAGTTTGCAACCCATCTTGTGACATATGGGTTTACATCTAAGCTGGTGAGCTTTTCTATGATGCCCGAGTGGGGTATTGTGTCAACTTTTGCTAGGTCAAGGTAGGCTGTGTGAACTGCCTTACCCTCATCAATGGCCTTAGTGACTGTTTCGAAAAAGTCGACCAAGTTCAAGAGGCAGGATCTGCCCTTGACAAAGCCAAATTGGGTAGGATCGAGTGTCTGTAGGTCCCCAATATCTTTATTTATGAGTTCCATTATGATCCTCTCCATAGCTTTGCAGACAAGGCTCATCAAGCTTATGGGGCAGTAATTTCCAGGGTCCGTAGAAGCACCACCTTTGTGGAGTGGGACCACAGTTGCCGTATGCCATTCTTTGGGTACGTATCCTGTAGTAAGGCTAAGATTAAACAGCAGCCTTATGTGTGGGTTTAGTTCCTCATTGAGTTCATGTAGCACACAGCTGGGGACACCGTCCGGTCCCATTGATGCTGTGTTTTTTGCTTTAGAGAGAGCAGCTCTCACCTGGGCATCTGAGATGTTTGGGAGGCTAGACTCTGGTGGGATAGATATTTCTACTTTGGGGAGGGAGAAATTTGCACTGAACCTGTCTGCCAGTATGTTGGCAATGTGTGTGGGTTCAGTGATTTTTATCATTTTGGACTAATTCTGAGCATATCTGGGAGTTTCCACCCAGGTTTCTAACATAGCTAAAGAAGGCCTTATGATTGTCTTTGTGTCATTAGCGATTTTTCTCTCAAAGTTGGCCTTGGATGATTTTATGAGTGATCGTTTTTGCTAGTATTGATCAGAGATGCCTTCCCTTTTAGGGATTTTGCTCTGTCATGTAGTAGCTTTCTCCTCTTGTTGTAGAGTTTGTTTATGGCTGGGGTCCACCAGACCGGCGCCTGCCTTTGGTGGAAAGGGTCTTGATTTTATTAGGGATTGCTTGATCCATACATTCCTGGAGGTGCTCGTAGAAGGCATTTGTAAGGGTGGTTTCCACTGGCTCGGGGGCCTTGAAGGATACCACTCCAGTCTTAAGAAGTGTGAAGTTTGCTTTTGAGAAGTTCTTCACTGTGGTCTTTTTTGCTGGTGTTGGGGGCGGGATGTGGATCTCCAGTGAGATTAATTTATGGTCTGATCTCACCAATGAGGGATATACTTCTGGTGTGGAGCATTTTGTCCCCATGTTTGTGATGATCAGGTCTGGTATATTTTCTCCTCTTGTGGGAATGGTGACTAGTTGTTCCATAGCATTTGAGTTTATGAACTCCAGGAACCTTTGGGCTAGGGTGCTGTGGCTTGAGTAATGTTCCCAGTCTATGTTTGGGTAGTTGAAGTCACCCAATATGATGGTGTTTGGAGAGACATTCATACTCTCCAGTGTCTTCAGGAAGGCTGTGTGGGTTTCCTGAGTTTGAGAGGGTGGTCTGTAGCATGCTACAAACTGTAGGGCAGTTTTACCTATGGTTAATTGCACCTGGATGGTCTCCGATGCTTTTTATGCCACTAACCTGGAGGTGTGGGTATCCTTTATGAATATGGATACTCCCCTCCTTTTGGTTCGGTCTGGATTTTGGCCAGAACGCATGATATGAGGTATAACCTGATAGTGCTGGGGTGCTCTCAGGAGCCTTGAACCAGGTTTCAGTCACAGCACAGACATCGATGTTCTCCATACTGAGGAGGGCTTTGAGGGCATGCATCTTGAGGTTTAGACTTCTGGCATTGAGCAGTATTACCCTTAGTTTTTCTCCATTTTTGTTTTCTAGGGTGGTAGGTTTATCATTTGAGCCTTGCCTAAAAAAGGCACTATGGGGGTGGCAAGAGCCTTTGCCAATATCTGGAAGCCCAGGGGTGACAGGTGCAAGCCGTCCCTTGTGAAGCAGCGTGGCTTGTCAAGCATGTCATCCCAGGCAGACAGACATTGGATCCCCTTAGAATGACACCAGTAATTAAGCCAATTATTAAAGCTGATCATTTTGTCTCTGTATTGTGGCATCATTCTTGGTGAGGGTAGGATACTGCTCAGGGTCAGGGTCATACCGGCCTGGGCTACATAATCTGAGAGCTCCTCTATGTCTCTTTTCATGTAGTCCAGGGAGGTACGTCTCAGGTCGTTCACACCGGCATGGACAATGACTGAGTCATACTTGTACTTGCTGTGGAGTGTTATGTGGCGGATTCTAGCACCTGACAGGCAGCTTACTGTGATCTTTTCCTTGTTCAGTCTGGTGAGTGGGACGTCAGTGTGTCTGACTATGGAGTCACCTATAACAAGTGTTTCTGGCATTGTGTTTGGCTTTAAGGGCTGTGACTGTTTAGCACACTGACTTTGAGAACTATGTGTTGCATGTCTTATGTCTTGAGGCGGCAGTTGTTTGGGTGTCTGCTTTGGAGGCCTCTGTAGTTTTGGTAGATTTTTGATCAGTGCCTCTGAGTATGTCTTTGTGTGTTTATGTGTTTGTTTTGCAGTTGTGTTAGTTCTATGTGAAACTGGGTTTGTGGTGTGCGTGGTTTCCTTCTCCTCCTGTCTGGTCTTGCCAGTCCTGAGTTGAGAGAGCTCAGCCTCCAGTTTGGCTATATAGTTGCATCTCTCGCATGTATTTGTCTTTTGTGGGAGAAGGAGTGGGTTGTCTGTGTACATGAGGCAATTGTAACATTGCCTCAAGATGCCCAGATTCACCAGCTGAACAGGAGAGGACGCTAGCAACTGACCCTTCGACATGCTAGAAAAAGTGAAAAAGTTTGCTGTGTAACTGAGTCACAAACCCTACCACCGACAGCAGCTGGAGTGGAATTGTTATGTTCAAAGCCCTTATGTAGCATCCCTTGTGGTGTATGAGGTGTTTACCTTGTGGCCCACAGCAGTACACACAATTTCTACAAGCGTTACTATGCTCAACAAGACATCACTACATAATACCTTTTCCCACTGTATGCATTGCGTACACTTTCATTAATACAGAACAGGCACTAAATACACTAACATACTGAGTGTTCTACATACCTTCTTAGTGGTCCGAGTTTACGATAATATCTGTGTTACTCCTTTCCTGTTTAAATGGTTCTATGGTATGAGCGTACGGTTTGAATGTATGGCAAGCCATCATTTTATATGTAGATACCTGTAACATGTGGTATCCTGCCACCAACTGGTGTTCCGGATTAAATTATTACATGCACATCAGCTGTGCAGCTACTCCACTGGCTAATTACACGGCAACAGTGGGGTATAATTGAATACTCTACTTGGGTGTTGGCCTTTTGCCCTACCTTCGAGAGAGATGGTCTGGATGTGTTTTATTGTGATGAATTGCAACTGCTATATGGAGAGACACAGATATTTTGAATTCATGTCCCCCGTGGATTGTGTGTGATGGCTAGAGTATGTAGTTCTAAATGTGAGTGTAGCTGTTATCTCAACTGTCTGATACAAGACTATTGCAAACAAAACCTGTAACATTGGCGTCTGTTCCATTGTACAACAGCAACAATTTCACATGGCGCCATTACAAGTGTGTCTCTCACAAGGTATGTTAACACTTCTGCAGATGTCATTTAGTGAGTGGATGTTTGTGATGTTATTACAGTCTGTATTTCAATTGCTTCGGGTGTGTGGGGAGATGTAGGTGGGTGGACATAGCAGATAAAGGTTTGTGGGGACTGCATTTATACATATTCCATATGTGTGTGGGGGCTCCTTCCCTAATTGAAGACCTGTCATTTAGTAGACTAATACTATGGTTATTGCAGGCTTATTCATTAAGCCATTGTTAATTGGTTCCTATATAGCATGCAGGTGATGTTGATCCTTCAATCCCTCTGAACTACAGCGATATGTAATGAAATGTTGCTACATGAAAGCTGCCTCGTGTATTTCTGTCACAGATATTTGCACTCATTGCAGTTGTGTTGGTGACTAAACCTCTTTGGCTTGGGTTGCCACCTTTTCAAATGGCCATAGTGGGACATTTGCAGGACACACATTGGGGTTTAGAGGCCGACACATACCCACTGTCAGTACAAAGGATAGAGCTTACTTTTGTCCTAAATAAAACCTTATTCTTGTAGCACTTTAGTTGCTTATTATGTTTCTTGTAACATTTATATATTTTAGATACAGGAATAACTATTTAATGCAACTATTACATAGTATATGGGACATAATTATGTCCTACAATCTCGGTACATTTGCCCTTTTTAATATTTTTGTCAGGACACAACTGCTCAAACAGGGACTGTCCCTCTCACACTGGGACAGGTGGTAACCATATGCCTAAGGCTGGCTATGACCACAACTACTGTAATAATCTACCTCCGAGTTAGCATGAACAGACACATGATGCAAATACGCACACAACACACACATTACAGTCCCACGGAAACACACACCACACTCTCAACATGCACTTACACACACTACAGCAATCAGAACCACACTTAAACACAGTACCTACCTGGACCGCAGCACCAGCAGCAATAACTAAATGTCCCTTAACATCGTGATAATATTACTCACGGTTATAGTGTTCCGGTACTGTGGTCTTTTGGTATTTAAGCCTCGTGATTATGCATGTCAATATGTAAAGCATTCGGTAGTTGGCAGTATCCTATTTATTTGTACCTCCATGGCTGTGTACAAGTTGTTAACCTGTCTATATATGTGCAGATATATGTATATCCGTATATATCGGCATACATCTCTCTATCACCCTTTCTATCCCTATTATATATATATATATATATATATATATATATATATATATATATATATATATATAGACAGGGAGACAGCGAGAGAGAGTGAACACACCTTTCGTTGGGTACATGGTGGTGTATACTGTTTCCTGAACACCGCCCTTTTGTGTTTTAACCTGTCACAATACACACCTGCCAGTGGTATATCTTGGGTAGCTTAGTGGTAGGTGATTGTGTACATGGTTATGTGTTCTACTCCTGCCAGTGGTCATTTTACCTCTCAGAGCAGGCACTATTAGTACAAGGGGGAATAATGCTGGTTTCACCTGTTCTGGACATCTTTGACCGTGATCTGCGTGGAATTCAGCAAAACCCGCTAACATGTGCTTAAACGTGCTCTAATGACCTGCATCCAACATCCATTATTCGTGCCATCGGGATTACGTAATGGACCTTGCAGGAAATGGAACCGAGAACATGCACGGCACAGTCAGTGGCTTTACCACTTGGTCATCTGGGATTTATACAAGTGTTATGGTGTTTTGTGTGTGGACTGTACTACGGCTGTTCCTCCATACTGCAATCAAATGTGTAACTCAGTTAGTTTACATATGGATTATACCTATTAATGGTATGTCCAAGTGATGTTTAATGGATGTGCTCCAGCATTGGGAATCTATGTCATAGTGAGCCACACACTGTAATGTGCTACACCTTGACACATCCATAACTGGAGAATGCTGGGGTGGCAGATACCTGTCATGGGTACTCCCCATGCTTTGGCACTACATCCCTGATTACATTATATGGAGGCCCTCATTAACACACCGGGGAATCCATGCAGAGTAGGTGGGGAACAGTGGTTACACACATGGATCCCGCAATTGGCTCTGCTCCGCAGAGGGACAGTTAGTTAATAGATGGGGTGGAGATAGCAGACACATTTTGCCTAGGCTGATGAATGGCCTCTGACAACCGGGCATGTACCTACCGATTTACCTAGGAACCTATACATACAGTATCAACATATGCTGTTAGCTTCGTTTACTGTTCAGGTGTTGACGTTCCTTGTTCCAATAGTTGTGTGTGCAATAGTTGAGGGCTGCCTATGTAGGATTCGCACAGTAGGCCACCTATACATTACAATTTACAGGTGGTCGTGTGTGTGTGTCATCCGTTTTACTGTCTGTGCAGGTGGAGAAGTGTGTCAGTCCGTAGGGGCCTACACTGTTAGTGTATGTTCTCTACATTCCCTCTTTGCCAAGGCATGGGCATATTGGGTATGCCTCCATCTGCCTACTGAGGCTGGCACAGGGTGTTCGTGGTCTGAATCCCTCTGTGCCTGTGATGGCCTTGGCAACTGCGGTGGGCTGTGAGTGCCTTTACCATTATGTCCCTGCTGCAGCTGTTTCCACAGGATCATATTATGTAGCATGGCACATACTATAAAGATGTGGGCACACGTGCCTGGAGAGTACTGCAAGGTTCCACCAGATATGTCCAAGCAACGGAACCATGATTTCAGCATCCCAAACACATGCTCTATGATGATTCTGGTTTGTGCGTGTCCCTCATTATGGCATTCTTGCATGGGTGTGTGTGCATTTCTGATGGGAGTCATCATCCATGGCTCCAGTGCATAGCCAGCATTCCCCACAAGGTGGCTATATGGGATGTCCCCCCTGACAAATACCTGATACAGCTGTGAAGCATGCCAGATGTGGGAGTCATGGTAGCTTCCAGGGCTGCCAGCACACACATCCGTGATAATGCCCTGGGCATTGCACACAACCTGGCAGTTGATGGAGTGGTATCCCTTGCGGTTTATGTAGCACCTACCATACTCACCGGGTGGTGACTTGATATGTATGTGCATGCAGTCTATGGCACCCAGTACCTCCGGGTAGTGTGCCACATGGTGGAAGAGATGCATATTGCTGGCCAACTCCTCCTGAGTTCAGGGGAAGAATATATGCTCACTGGCATGTGGTAACATGGCATCCAGGAACTGGTGGAATACCCTGGATGCTGATGCCTATGAGATCCCCATGATATCTCCAGTTGGCCTTTGAAAGGTACCTGTGGCTAGTATTCTCAAGCTTACACATACCTTCATGTCCACCTGGATGGGTTCCCCTCTGTTGTTTCTGGATCTCAGGCGTGGCTGGCACAGCTCAAATATTTGCTGTATGATGTCCCTGTCCACCTTGTAACGCTCTACTATCTCCAGATCATGTAGACCCTGGTAGGTTACCCTTGGTCTGAACACTTTTCTCCTCCTCCGGGGCCTGAGGTGGTTGTCAGCATCATCCTCCACAACACCTTCAGTCTCCAACACATGCTGATGAATCACAGCTATGGCAGCTCCCAACAGTTACATTGTAAAAGTTTCCCGTCTGTTTACACTGATGGTGCAGTCTTTGAGAATACACAAGTGTGTGTGAGGTGCCTTCACACTTTATACTATTGTGCTTTGAACACTGATGATGTCATAGGGTGTGTATGTACATTCAGAGCTGCAGGGTATCTTATGTGTTTTACCACAGGTACTGCTATTGTGGTGCCTTTGGTGTTGAATTACATTTAGCTGCCATGGATTACCTCTTGCCCTTGCCTTAACTTTTCTTAACGATTCCCCTCCCATTGTCTGGCATGCATCCAGCAGCCTGCTTTCTTGTTTTGTACTTTCCTGAACCAGGATTGTCTTGCAAAATGTGTTCTATAGCCAATCTACTGCAGGTTTGCTTTGCTCTGTGGTTACAGTTCTCTTTTCTTTGCAATCCGACACCTTCCCTATCCTGTTCTGCAGGTTGCTGCTAGCAGCCTTGTTAGCTGTTGTCAATGGCCCACTGTGAGTTAATAGGTGTTAATTGCTCAGTTGTACTCCAATTACCCTACTGCAGCATTTCCTTATTGTCTTCCCCTAAACTTCCTTTTTGAGCTGTGGTGCGTGCGTCCGCTTACTGGGTTTCGGGCACGTTTTCATCCACGTACACATGCGCTTTCGGGCACCATGTGTGCTCTCAGCTAAGCAAAGCTATACCTACATCCACGCCCCTGTTCTGTGGCTTTGCTTAGCAACAGGCAACCCGGATTTGCACTGTTCCAATGTGCTTACAGCTGTGGTGGCACACCTCACTGCTGATGTCATGTATTCCTCCAGACCACTCCTCGGTGTTGTAGTGCTGCACCGTATGGTACATCCTTAGGCCGGTGGGACATTTGCGATTCACTATTACTTGCCTCATTTGCATGGCATTGACTACTAATTAATAGTTACCGTGCAGAACACTGTCACAGGCCCTTAGCAACCCTTGCAACTTGGTTGTGGTTTAGCATGCATACCATTGAATATTATGGTGAAATCATGATTTGTGTTACATTGCTATTTTATAACATTTGTATATATTTTCCTTGTGTTCCCATTTGCGCACACATGCCCTGCGGTTGTACTTTGCGTTACTGTGGCCATGACATTAAATATTATTTTTTTATGTGTTGTGCATCTTTTCTTATGCCATTGGCTGTATATTTAGCCATTGGCATATGTTAACTTTGTAAAACATGAGGCTGGTCCGCTTTCATGGCTCCAATGTTCTGTTTGGCAAAATGTAAACCGTTTTTTTTTTTGGTTTACATTTCTGTAGGCTTACGCTACGCCTACGCCACTTCATGAATCACTATGTACCTTCATTTGCATGCTGCAGTACTGCGCATGGGGTGATTAGCATACCTGAGCCGAGAGCTGCGCAGATCTGGCGTACGCTGGTAGTGCACATGGAATTGGATCGTACCTGAATCGCTCGGCGGACATATTTGGTATTATACCGCCTATGCTCCGCCTGCTCCTGGCGCAAGCTTCATGAATCCCGAGAATTATTTTGAAATACTAAGTACTTCTTTCATTCTTTGCTTTGTGAGTGATGGGAAAGTATCAGTGCACCTACTTATAATTGTATGTATTACTTATTAAGGTGATATAATACTGTTTATGTGATAAATGCCAAAAGGACTTAATCTCTTATGAATCCTAAATTCCTGACGTATTCAATATGAAATGCAGCATGTGCAAATTATTTTGTATTTTTCAAGCACAGTGTTGGCTGCTAAATTCATATTCCCAACTGCTTGGTGAAAAATGCGATAAAATATTTATAAAAATAAAAAATTCTAATGATACTTTGACTTTTAAAATAACATTTAATAATAATTTTTATTTATTTAATAAAGAATGAAAGAACCCCCGACTAATAAACTACACATAGTATCCTCCAAAATCAGGTATCTCTACATGTGGCCAAGATGAATTTCTTTGAGCATCAATTGCCTGATACCCAAAATGTCAAAGAACACTGACTGATGTTTTTCATAGAAAAGCAATTTCTTAAAGTACATTGGTGATTATTGTGCTTTTAGGGAGATTTAACCCTTCTTCCAGTTGGTACACTCATACAGTTGTTATGTATATATACAAATATATAAATATAGGCTCTCTATTGAAATGTTGACAACTGAAATGCCGAGTGTTGACAAAGCTAAAAAAAAAAAAAAACCCACAGGAGAAAAGCAAATTAAAAAAAATTACTCTTCTCTCTTAAACTTCACCCCCCCTAAACTTATATATACCATCCCTGACATTGCCATACCTTGGAGAATAATAAAAGTTCAATCTTCAGGACTCACACTAGTTGGCCCCGACACTTCTAGTGGCCCCTTGCAAGAAGCACTTGAAGTTATTTTTTTTCACTCTTATGTGTTTCAGGCCTTATTCTT
>NC_056728.1:855182855-855197960 GCF_019279795.1 Protopterus annectens
CTGCCCAGGAAACACACCACCTTCTCCACCTGCACACACAGTAAAATGGATGGCCACACACACGACCACCTGTAAATTGTAATGTATAGGTGGCCTACTGTGCGAATCCTACATAGGCAGCCCTCAACTATTGCACACACAACAACTATTGGAACAAGGAAAGTCAACACCTGAACAGTAAATGAAGCTAACATATGTGTTGATACTGTATGTATAGGTTCCTAGGTACATCTGTAGGTACATGCCCAATTGTCAGAGGCCATTCATCAGCCTAGGAAAAATGTGTCTGCTGTCACCACCCCATCGATTAACTAACTGTCCCTCTGTGGAGCAGAGCCAGTTGCGGGATCCAAGTGTGTAACCACTGTTCCCCACCTACTCTGCATGGATTCCCTGGTGTGTTAATGAGGGGCTCCATATAATGTAATCAGGGATGTAGTGCCAAAGCATGGGGAGTACCCATGACAGGTATCTGTCACCCCAGCATTCTCCAGTTATGGTTGTGTCAAGGTGTAGCACATTACAGTGTGTGGCTCACTGTGACATAGATTCCCAATGCTGGAGCACATCCATTAAACATCACTTGGACATACCATTAATAGGTATCATCCATATGTAAACTAACTGAGTTACACATTTGATTGCAGTATGGAGGAACAGCTGTAGTACAGTCCACATACAAAACACCATAACACTTGTACAAATCCCAGATGACCAAGTGGTAAAGCCACTGACTGTGTCGTGGATGTTCCCGGTTCCACGTCCTGCAAGGTCCGTTACGTAATTCTGATGGCACGAATAATGGACGTCAGATGCAGGTCATTAGAGCACGTTTAAGCACATGTTAGCGATTTTATGCGGCGGCAAGTGACGGTAAGCGTTGTTTAAACATGACTACACGGATATGCACAAAACAGGTCCAAGCTTTGATGAATTTAGCGCAGACCACAGTCAAAGATGTACAGAACAGGTGAAACCAGCATTATTCACCCTTGTGCCTGCTCTGAGAGGTAAAACAACCACTGCCAGGAGTAGAACACGCAACCATGTACACAATCACCTACCACTAAGCTACCCGAGATGTAGCAACGGCAGGTGTGTATTGTGACAGGTTAAAACACAACAGGGCAGAGTTCAGGAAACAGTATACACCGCCATGTACCAACGAAGGTGTGCCACTCTCTCTCTCACTATATATATATATATATATATATATATATATATATATATATATATATGTATATATATATATATATATATATATATATATATATATATATATATAGGGATAGAAAGGGTGATAGAGAGATGTATATATATGGATATACATATATCTGCAATATATAGATAGGTTAACGACATGTACACAACCATGGAGGTACAAATAAATAGGATACTGCCAACTACCGAATGCTTTACATACCGCACGTAATCACGAGGCTTAAAGACTGAAAGACCACAGTACGAACACTAGAACTGAGTAATATTATCACGATGTTAAGGGACATTTAGTTATTGCTGCTGGTGCGGTCCAGGTAGGTACTGTGTTTAAGTGTGTTTGATTGCTGTAGTTTGTGTAAGTGTGTGTTGAGAGTGAGGTGTGTGTTTGTGTGGGACTGTAATGTGTGTGTGTGTGTGTTGCATCGTGTGTCTGTTCACGCTAACTCGGAGGTAAATTATTACAGTAGGTGTGGTCATAGCCAGCCTTAGGCATACGGTTACCACCTGTCCCACTTTGAGAGGGACAGTCCCTCTTTGGGCAGTTGTGTCCTGACAAAAATATTAAAAAGGGCAAATGTCCTGAGATTGTAGGACATAATTATGTCCCATATATTATGTAATAGTTGCATTAAATAGTTATTCCTGTATCTAAAATATAAATGTTACAAGAAACATAATAAGCAACTAAAGTGCTACAAGAATAAGGTTTTATTTAGGACAAAAGTAAGTTCTATCCTTTGTACTGACGATGGGTATGGGCCTCTAAACCCCGATGTGTGTACTGCAAATGTCCCACTATGGCCATTTGAAAAGGTGGCAACTCAAGCCAAAGAGGTTCAGTCGCCAATACAACTGCAATGAGTGCAAATATCTGTGACAGAAATACATGAGACAGCTTTCATGTAGCAACATTTCATTACATATCGATGTATTTCCGGAGGGATTGAAGGATCAACATTACCTGCATGCTATATAGGAACCAATTAACAATGGCTTAATGAATAAGCCTGCAATAACCATAGTATTAGTCTACTAAATGATAGGTCTTCAATTAAGGAAGGAGCCCCCATACACATATGGAATATGTATAAATGCAGTCCCCACAAACCTTTATCTGCTATGTACACCCACCTTCATCTCCCCCACACCTGAAACAATTGCAATACACACTGTAATAACATCACAAACATCCACTCACTCAATGACATCTGCAGTGTTAACATACCTTGTGAGAGATACACTTGTAATGGCGCCATGTGAAATCATTGCTGTTGTACAATGGAACAGACGATGGTACAGGTTTTATTTGCAATAGTCGCGTATCAGACAGTTGAGATAACAGCTACACTCACATGTAGAACTACATACTTTAGCCGTCACACACAATCCACAGGGGACATGAATTCGAAATATCTGTGTCTCTCCATATAGCAGTTGCAATTCATCACAATAAAACACATCCAGGCCGTCTTCCAAACGGACAATGCCATCTAATTGGCCAATGGAGTAGCTGCACAGCTGATGTGCATGTAATAATTTACTCCAGAACACCAGTTGGTGGCAGGATACCACATGTTACAGGTATCTACGTATAAAATGATGGCTTGCCATACATTCAAACTGATGCTCATACCATAGAACCATTTAAACAGGAAAGGAGTAACACAGATTTTTTCAGAAACTGACCACTAAGAAGGTATGTAGAACACTCAGTATGTTAGTGTATGTAGTGCTATTAATGAAAGTGCACACAGTGGGAAAAGGTATTATGTAGTGATGTCTTGTTGAGCATAGTAACGCTTGTAAAAATTGTGTGTACTGCTGTGGGCCACAAGGTAAACACCTCATACACCACAAGGGATGCTACATAAGGCTTTAAACATAACAATTCCACTCCAGCCGCTGTCAGTGGTAGGGTTTGTCCAACAAGTACGTGCCATAACAGGGGATAGTATATGTTGATATACTGTAACAGTAGGCATATGTATACAACTAGAATAACATGCCTAAGGTGGTCCTGCTGTGCAATTATGCTTTGCATTATGGGATATTGTTTCAAAAATGTGAAATGTACAGTATTGTAGGTAGATATGTCAAATATTTTACATAGCATTACTGTTACATTATGCAAGCATAAGGTATGTCTATTGGCATGTACAATACACAATAACAGGATACATATGACTTGTAGTCACCAGACAGTGTAACAGCATGATAGCTAATTGAAATGGAAGAGCTATTCAATTATCCATGCACAAAGGACATGTATAATAGCTTCAAAGGTTCATAGTTTGGTACTATGCTGTCTGGCCAAGTCCATTTGTAAGCCCAACTACAGTGTTTTCACTGGTGGCACCTCTCTAGGTTAGTGTCCTGTGCCTGTGAACAGCAGAGCCATTTGTTTCCTGCACCTGTGTACAGTACAGCCACTGCAGTGATCCCTGGTGTACATGTCTGTCTGTCCACCCATCGAGGTATCTCATGAAGAGTGCTAGTGAGGGTCCCTGCCTGATGTACATAGGAATCATGTTCCAAAGCATGGTGAGTTTCCAGTTCAGGAATGTATCCCTCCAGCACATCCTACTCATTGTTGCATTTGGGTACATATCCCAGAGCATGTTGCTCTCAGTGGCTTTTGCTTATGTTGCTTATGTGGAGCATATCCATCAATATTGTTGTGGACATGGGCCCTGTATGTTCAGCAGAGGTCACCTCTGAGTATGCAGTATGCAAATGAGTATAGTTGTGGTTTCTGTTGTTGCATAATGTCATCCTTCGGAGGTCAGTAATCCTGTTGGTGTGTTAATGTTGTGGTATTTAGTTGTTGCTGTTCCAGTACCCCAAATGGGGTGTTGTACCCTTGAACGTGTTTCATAAGTCAGGAGTATAGAGGTACAATGGCTTTCTTTGTTCTGGCTACAAACCCATTACAGATTAGGTGGCTACGTAGAAGGATATCCATGCCACATTGGCAATATGGTTATCAAAGGAGTGGGTGCTATCTACGTGTGTACTAATATCCCTTATAATGTCGTGTATGTAGGGACTACCACCTATGTGATAGTCAGTGGGTGATTGGTAATCCAAAGGGATGTCTATGCACCTTGTGGCATGCAGCTTGAGGCCATGTTACACACCAGGTATCCATCACAGTGACACCCTTATGGAGGTGTCTGTATCAGCTGTGAATCAATCATGGCCCTAGTTTGCAGTCATCTGAAACCTATTCAGGAAAGTCCTTCTGTGCTAGCCTGTACCTCAGGAAGCATATAGAACATGAGGGGCCCTATGTCCGGGGACTCGGGTACGCCAATTGTAACTGATGTACAGTAGGAACTATGGTATGCTGCCCTCACTGTGTGGGTCCTGTCCGTGAGCCACTTTGCATAACATCTCGAGACATAGGGGTCGATGTGCAGGTGGATGTGTATGTTGTCAAATGGGAACAGTGTTAAAAGCCAATGAGAGGACAAGGTAGGCTGTGTGGACCTCCATACCATCATCTACTACCTTGGTAAGTGTCTCAAAGGACTCCACCAGGTGTAGGACCATGGTCTGGCCCTAACAAATCCAACCTGGGGTATCAAGGTTTGGAGGCCATCAATGTCTCTGTGAATGACTTCCATGATGATGTGCTCCATAGCCTTGCAGAACAGTCTAGTCAGGCATATAGGGCAATAGTTCCTCTGGTCCATTGTGGCGCCACCTTTGTGAGTGTGACAACTATTGCTGTACCATTCAGTCCACAATGCCTGATATAAGGCTATTAGCGAATTTGGTGCCTAAGTGGGGAGCCATGTCATTCTGAGGTTTGTGTAAATGCAGCCTGGGATGTTGACGGTCACATGGAGTCTGTTTTCCAGGCTTTAGAGAGTGCAGGTTTGAACTGTGTAGTGTGACCACAGGGACGCTGTATTGTTCCTGTATAGATTTGGGCCCTGTAGGGTGAGAGGAGTGTAAAGTTAACATTGAACCTATCTGCCAGGATGTTGCCAATATCAGTCGGTTCTGTGATGTTCCTGCCTAACCGTTGTATGTCAGAGCAGATGTGTATTGCCATCAAGAGTAGTGACATACCTCTATAATGCTTGGGGTAGTCCTTGAATGTGTCACAGTAATGTTTACAGCTAGCTTTGGAGGATGTGATAAGGGATCTCAGATTCCTACTGAGGCTGACCAGGGAGCTACCCCACCCATGGGACTGTACTCTACTTTGCAATAGTCTCCTCCTTCTGTTGTACATTATGTCCATGGCAGTGGACCCCCAGAGTGGCGTCCATTATCTGGTGGGTACCATGGCTCTGTTTGGGATAGCATGATCCATGCAGTTGTGTAAGTGCTAATGAAGTGCAGTTGTATGTTTCAGCATTTGTAACTATATTGTCCATCTGCACGGTATGACATTTACTACTGCTGTCATAAGAAGCCTGAAGTTGGGTTTGTAGAAATTTTGTACTGTGTTTTCCGTGAAGGGTGTGGTGCCGGATGTGATAACAGGTGATTAGCATACATTGAACTGACCAATGAGGGATAACCCCAGGTGTGGAATACCAGTCACACATGTTGGTAATGTCCAGGTCTAGAATATTGTTGGCCTTGGTGGTGGTGTGTATAGGTTGATCCAGCCGATTGGAAGTTATGAATCCCAGAAAGTGTTGGCCTAATGTGGTACATGAGTAGGTATCCCAGTTAAGTGTGGGGGTAGTGTCAGTCTCACATCAGTAGTTCCTGTTTGAACCTACTTTCCAGTACACCAAGAAATGAGGGTTAACAGGGGTATGGTGTGGAACTGTAAAGCTACAGTTTGTATAGCAGTTCTGGCCACAGTTAGTTGCACTTGGATTACCTCTGATGCATTGTGCTAAGCAACCAGCCTGGAGGTGTGTACATCCCTGTGAAATATGGACACACCTCCGCTGTGGGTGTCCAGTCCTGGTTACATGACTGAAAGGTGTGGTCACGTAATAGCCTGTCAGTGGGGTGTCTCTGGGAAGCAGGTCCCAGTCACTGCAGAGATATCAAACTGGTCCATTATAAGGAGTGCCTCGCTGAGTGCTTTCAGATGAAGATGTCAAGCATTGAGTAACAGTACCCTCAGGTTTTGCTTGCTGTTCCTGTTCTGGTGGTGAATATGTTATTTGAAATGTCTAAAACAGGCAGTATAGCAGCAAGTGCCTTAGATGTTATCCATAATCCCAGGGTGACAGGTGCAGGTCATCTGTGCCAAAGCATCGGTTTTGTCGACCATGTCATTCAAAGCAGACAGATACTGGATACCCTTGGAATGACACCAGAAGCATAGGCAACTGTTGAAGTGGATAATTCAGTCGTTGTACTGTGGTATCAGTCTGACTAAATGCAGAATGCTTCTCAGGGTGCGATACCTGCCTGGGCTACAAGATAGAGCTGCATGTCCCTGTACATGTAGTCTAGGAAGTTAAATCACAGGGCATTCACACTAACATGGAGAATGACAGTCATATTGTACCTGTTGAGGAGTGACCTGAGTGCATAGGTTATGGCGGATCCTGTTACTCGACAGACAGATGAAAGTGACTATTGGCTTGTGTACCCGGCTGAGTGGGACACCAGTGTGACTGCCTACAGACTCACCTATGACTTGTGTCTTGGGTATGTTATAACACCCTATTGGCTGTAGTTGATGGGCACACATGAGTCTGTGGGCTATATGTAATTGGTGTTGTGTTTGATGGGGCTGCCTCTGTTGCCTACACAGAGTAGTATGGAGAGCGCAAAAAGTTGTAGTCTTACTATGTGTGGCCTCTGGTGGTGGAGATCTAGTGAGACTATGTGATGAGTAGGGTGTGATGCAAACATTTAACATTCCCACATGATTGTCAGGTTCAGTCTGGGTTGGAGAGAGCATTACCTCCAGCATGGCTACATATGTGCATCTCCCACAGGTTGTAGTGTGTATGTTAGGAGGTGAGCATTGACTGTGTACATGAGACAATTGCTATATTGCCTCATGTTGCCCATATTCATCATATAGACAGGCAATAACACTGGTAATTGACACTTGGACATGCCTGTATATTCAACCATTTCTCACAAGATATGTGAGGTAAGTATGTACAACAGCTGTTGTACTGTAAGCAAGCTGGAAATGTAAGGACAAACAGTGTTACCTGTAGGAAATGAGTAGGATTGAGTGCTATAGTAATTAGTAGCTCATGAAGTGCTTACATGTTCTGAACAAGTGCTGAGCATGAATAAGCAATACAGATAGGGTGTTGGATAACATAAACTCACTGCCCCCCCAACAGGTACACAATCACATATCCATGAACACTACAGAGCCCCTGTAATCATAACTATGATGGGTGCACTCAGGCTGCATGTGACCTGTTCACATCCCTGGTCGTATAATACACATATGGCAAAACAGTTTGCTCTACACATACACTTCCATGTAAAACATAGGTTCATGTCAGTCTGTGAAAACACTGAATGGAGCACACCAACAGTTATCACAACCCACAAAGTGGAGACACTACTCATAATGGTAGGCACTGCATTGTTACCCTGCTGAGTACAGTCTGAAAGTTCATGAAGCTTAATCAACGTAGATGTTGTTAGTGGTACAGATGTAGATGACGACGGATGAATTCACACTGCATAGCATACCTGTGACAGGTCATAGGACATCATCATCCATACTGTGTTCCACCTACACTCAGTATACTAGATGTACCGTATGTCACAGGAGTGTTCTACCAGTGGCCTGTTGAAAGAAGCACTACAGGTGTCTGAGTGACATGTGCATATCACAACAGTGGCAGCTACAGTAAAACAGGGTTAATGTTTTGAACACATTGTAGCCCATACACAGAGAAATGGAGGCATCTGTGTATGTATGTGAATGGCCATGACCTAGAGCAATAGCTGACTCAGTGTTGTGGACAACATACAGAATGGGCTTTGTGGATGAGGTGCATGACATATGTGCACAATCTGACAGCTGCTTATTGCATTATCACCGCTAGGTTAATAACCCCACCCATTAACTACCACAGGCAGCAGTCAACATTATGGACACTGTGTGTAAGGGCTGGGTGCAGTTTACCTCCCTGAGCTAGTGATGTCACCAGGCCTATTAGGTAGTCATAAGAGGCAACCCAAGTCATGACAGGGTGCCATCCATGACCATGGAGATCATTGGACAGCCATATTCAGCACTCATGACCAATATTGGATCACATATCACCTAATGGCCATGCTTGGATGAGGCACACCAGCCTTCACAATCCTCATCTCCACTATGCAGCATGCCCTACCCTGCATAAAGACATGTGCAACACTGTGATGTTGGACATGCTACACATATCCTGATCTGAAAGACAAAGCTGTCCAGCATGCACACATGTCATCTCTGTCACACATGGTGCATGACTGCATGGTAGATGTATCATTAACTGTCTGGATCAGTAATGTGGCACTGATTCACATCGGCATGGACATGGTTGTCGGATACAGCTAGAAAACACATCCTATGCCCATACATGGCCCAGGGCATACACACTAATACATGACCTTGGCTGTACATGCCATAGTTGATAACCATCCAATACCATGCTAGCCATTGTCCCATCACATGCAACACAGGCAATACGCAGGATGTTGAACTGCTGTACAGTGTAGATGTATATGGCAAAACACATGCATGTAAAGGTTTCCGTGCATATGTCTGCATTGTCACTGCTCATGTCCGTTAAGGCAGTGTATGTGATGATATGTGACATATACCCAGCATCAAGGTCAACAGCATTAATGTGGACACATACAGGCATGTGCTGATAGGTAAGAACACCAGTGGTGGCAAACAGACATGCCCACATCAAGACAGCATTCACATGGAGTATGAACAATGTAATGAGGTGACACACATATATGGTGATAATATCAATCCCATCGGGTGTTATATGTGTGACACAAACATGTCATTATGTCAGTCATGATGATAAGGACAACTGCATATGTACTAAATGTACACATGTATGTGTAGCTACCCTGTTCATCTGAGATGCTGCACCTGCCCATCATTATGTCTTCCAGATAATGCCTGTCATGACTGCCAGCATATAGCTGCTTGAGGATGATTCCTGTACCATACCCAGGATAACATGAGGTATTGTTCAGCCATGTGCCACAGCATGCCCAGCAGCGTGATGAGCTGTGCAGGAACTCGCAGGAGAGCCATGTGGGTATAACCGCACCTACCAGCAGGTGCGCAGACACTTCATGGACCTGATCCAACATGCAAACAGAGTGCCAATGCACCGCCAGAACAAGGTAGAACAGGTGGTGGGCCACAACCCAGCCTCACTCACACCTACCGAGGAGCTACTGGCCAGCCTGGGGACCCCATCAGAACAGCATCCACAAACTCTAGCTGCCATCGTGATGTCTCCCAACCACTGAGCCTGGAGTTGCAAGTCATACTGCACATATAACTATTATATCCCATTTAGTTGCATGTGTCACTGTATAATATGTAATGTAACGCCATATGCAATGTTTACATACCCTGATACTATGCTACCCTGTGTATGCACACATGTGCATACTCCATAGTATATGCTATTGTACTGGCGAATGTGTTAATATGCACAGTGCACCCTGTAGCTGTCATACAGTTATGGATAATGATCAAACTGCTGTGTCACACAGGTACCTCTGGCGTGCCACAGAGACAGCAGGTCATTGCAAGTGAGACAGTTATCAGATCAGGCATGAATGCACAGATCTATTCGCCATGTGGCCAGTTAACACATGTACACATAATGTATGGTCCAGTCACGATATACAGGTGCCATCAATCACACTGGCTACCCATGCACAATATATACAAACTATGAAACACACATGAAACCACAGTAACTGTCATTGCTAGATGTGTGACAGCTGTATACATGGTGGAGGTGTTGTTCAATGTAGAATATGTACTATACATCAGAACAACACATGCAAAACAGTACTACAGTGAGCTGGGATATGGGCAGCCCACAGGATTCACCATTGTGATATGCCCGCAATGAGTGCAGACATTGTGATGTGCCATCTGACATGTCCCAGACATGTAGGTCCGCTGCTACATTGTCTCACTATCCCATAAAACATACCCCACATACCAAACATACAACCCTTGTCCACAACCCTGTGGACAGTGGAGTATCTGACATCTATGGGTGTATGTCATATGTGACAACACAGACATGTGAGATAGATCCATCACAAACATTTGGCCAACACATGTTCACATGGCCATGGAGGATAGAGACATGTAGCAACACCAGTAGATGTGATGTGTGTGTACACTGTTGCACATTGTCCACACATGGACCAAATATAGCGTTTGTTGAATGGTTATATAGAAGATGTGGAACACTGGACATCCTAACAGCCTGTGCACTGCTTGTGGAGGTGTCATAATTCGACCACATGATGTGTTGAACATCATGACTTTGTCACAGCATGACAGTAGTGACCCAGCTTCACATACACACAGACACCATGTCAGGCCAGATACCATACATTTCTCTTGCTGCTGTTGGACATCACTGTCAGCCGTGCACCTGTGTGTGTGGTACATAAATGTCATGAGACATGGTGTATTGACAAGTCTGCCATGTACATGGTTGCCAGGCAACTAAGAAATGTTAGCAGTTGTGCAGGGGTGCCACCGCAACCTCCGGTGATCTGTCAACATGACACAGCATGCAGTAGCACACCCAGCACTCATAGGTTCATAGGTTCATAGGTGTCTAGGCTAACAACCACAAGGGCCTTTTGCCTAGCCATGCATCCCAAATCATAGCTCTGGCCCTTGATAAGTGTAAGCAGGAGCTGACATGAAACATTTACAAGCAGGCCTGAGATGAACCATTTACAGGTTGCCTGTGTCCATTAGAGACATACCAAGTCAGGGATGAATTTCTTGCATCCAATTGTCAAGTTACACTTGAATTGGGTTAGGAGGAATTCTAACATGGATGGACAGACTGTCAGAGACAAAGTCATGGAATACATACACCCCAGCAGGTCTTATATATCACAGGCAAGTCTTAAGTTATAGCATACCATATCAATGTACAATTACCTTCTTACACATGTGGCTCTAAGATTAGGGTACCATCACATTTAAGGATTTCTGAGGAATACCATCTTCCTGGGAAGCTTTCCTAAAGACACCAATGCATCACTGAGTTCCTCCAAGGTGGGCTCAGCATGAGTTCAATCATTGGCAGAGGCTCAACAGATATTCACTTTCTCTGAAGCTATGGTCTCTCTGGCACACAGTGGTGTTCCAGCCCAGCATTCCATCTGTGGTATTGTCCTACAAGACCTCGCCTGTGGCCTTAAGTGTGATCTTTCTGTGATCAGCTGATAATTTGCATGATCCCATCATATATTCATAAACATGAAGAACAACAGTGGATAGACTGCAGAATAAAATGTTAATGCCCTGGTACCTCAGCCAAACAGCCTTCAGTGGAATATTTTGCACTCATCAAGCAGTCACTTTTTATAATAAATTGAAACACATTGACAATTAACACCAAATTGTCCCAAAGAAATTACCAAACATTTTTGTATCATACATTCCTCATATATCAATGCCCATGGCCTACTGAATCTAGCAAAGTTGTGAATAATCATTTCCACATCCTAACTACCTGTGCACTTGTGGAGGTGGCTGCAAGTTCCCATAAGATGTTGCAGCCAGTGCCTGTGTCAATCCGCTGTCTGCACTTCAGTGTGAGCTTCAAACCACTCAGCACATTTGACTGTCATCTTCCCAAAGATTATTGCTGTTATGGACATCACTGCCATCTCTTGTGGTGTTAGAGTCATCTAGACAGGGCAAAGTCTTCAAGTGCTTGAGCAAATGTTAGCATACTTGTGCAGGGTCATGAAACTTGCCTATGCGAATGAGTGGTTTCCTTTTAGCATTGGGTCACAATCCACAGTATTTATGTATTGTGTATGCATGCAGTCATGGCTATGCACTGTGTGTATTCCACACTATATAGCAATAGAGACGCCTCATGATTTCATGCAATGGCACTGTGTCTGTACTTCACACTGTATAGCAATATAGATGCCTCATACTACCCTTCAATGGTCATGCACATCTGCTAAAAGTGCATTCTATCTGTAGGGCATACAGACAACACTGCAATGTGACACCATTACACCACTGTACATGTGTCAGGACACCATTGTGTCAAACATGTATGCATGTCAATGCACATCAGCAGATTACATGTCATACTACATGTTAATGTCAAGGACATATGCCTCACATCAGCCATGTGTACTGTTAACCTGTGCTGGTCCACATGGTGTATCACAGGGATGCATGCTTACTACCATGATTGTGTGAAATGCATGGCTTCTGCTATGACACATGCTTGCTGTTGTGTGCAACCCAGGGATGTATGCTAACTACCACTATTAATGTCTGAGCTGCATGCCATCTGCTGTATCACATGCATGCTGCATGCCTTCTGTCAAATCACATGCATGGTCTGTGTGTGTCTGTGTGTGTCTGTGTGTGTCTGTGTCTGTGTGTGTCTGTGTGTGTGTGTCTGTGTGTCTCTATTGTAATGTAGAGTCTTTGTTTGCCTTCACAGGTGATGTAGGTGCGTTACCCTCCTGCGGTCCATCTGATGTTAGTGTCCCCACAGACTCTAGCAGTGATGAACATATGCTTGAGGTACAGGCAGGGTTGTCAGGGGCTGAATCTGTGCCATTGGTTGCCATCCCACCTATATCCCCCTCTTCCCCACACACAGTTCTCATGCCAACACATACCCCATCACCAGTGGCCATAGAGGAAGGACAGTTAGTGTGTTAGCTTGGAACAGGAATGTGTGGTGGCTATGGAAGGTGTGTCTTCACACCATGGTGTCAGTGAAATGACTGCAGATGTGCCACACAGGCATGTGGCCAGTGCTGCTCATAGGAGGACCTCTGGCCGACATGCACCTGCAGGACAGAGCGCAGCAGCTGGTGTCACCAGACACATGTTTCAGACTGTAATGGTGGCACAGGCACATGCTGAATGGCAGAACAGAGAAGGGCAGAGGCTTCAGAGGGCTGCTATCCATCCCCTAAATGGCAACATCCAGGCATTGGCAAATGCTCAACAGCAGATTGCTGATGTTTTGGACAGGCGATTGGGTGACATGGTTGGAATCCTTGACCGTGGCATGGCAATCCATGAACGTGAGCTGTCTGTGCTGGAACATCTAGCAGGAGTGAGGCGTAGGCCACATGGACGTAGGCCAGCTACACCACCTGGTGCAGGTCTGTGTGAATGACCCACCTCACATGCCCGCTCCCATAGTGCGGTAGCAGCAGCAGTGCAGCTGGTGCTGCACTGTCCACACCAGGACACAGCAGGCCATGTGGGACGTGGCCCTGGATGGTCCCAGGGGACACGGTTCCAGTGGACATGTGTCATCAGACAGTACCCAATCTGTACCTCTGCCTGGTAGTGCCCGTGCAACCCCTGGCAGGCACAGGTTACGTGGCCATGGCCGGACACAGTCAACTGTAAATCCTGGTCTGTACAATCTGGAGCTGTCATACCCTGTGTAGGCGGAACATGGCAGAACTGTGTGAACACATACACGCACACACCAGAAACATCTGTAGGGCACCTTAACAGCCACATGCATAACAACCACACATGTTCAATTAGATCACAGGCCCTAACCCACACACATGATGTCATCCACTGGTGCAGCCTAGGCCCCTGGCAAACATTATCACCTTGTGCATATGATCATGCCTGTGCCGCATCTCTGTCATCCACACCATCGGTGCAGGGACATGCTCATATGGTCTGATGCACAGGGTGAACAGAATAGTGAGATAAGTGTATATTACAATTGTTGTGTACTGTTGACACGCAGCAGACATACCATGTAGTACAGAGAATGCATTGTTTTATGTTCACAGTATGTGTCTTGGTAACAACAGTAACAGCATGTTGGTAATGATGCCCTGCTTCCCTCCTTAAGGTCTAATTGCATGTGCCATTACGTAACAGTGTTTGCAGTTAGAATGCATTGTTTTATGTTCACAGTATGTGTCTTGGTAACAACAGTAACAGCATGTTGGTAATGATGCCCTGCTTACCTCCTTAAGGTCTAATTGCATGTGCCATTAAGTACCAGTGTTTGCAGTTTCCCATGTGTAAATGTGGAGTACTCACAGGCATGTATGGCAATACCAGCATGCTATACGTAGCCTCAACCTCACTGTTAGAAAGGCTGACATTCCAAAGATGTCTACACATCTACTGATCCAGGAGCATGTGAGCTGTGTACTAGGCTACAGTGGCTAGAGACGTGACATCCATACCGGGTGACATCACAGGTACAGTTACATGGTGCGGGGGGTTTACACAGTGGTCTAGCTGATGTCAAGGGTAGAGGCCAGTTGATAGCATGAGGCCTCACTGTGTAGCAGTAATACACTTTCACATTACAGGATGAGAACACACACAGACATACACAGACACACACAGTAACACGCCCACACTCACGGGGTCAATGACACTATAACACACACTTGATAGTGTTGAGGTGAGGACCCCTGCCTATGTGGTAATCACCATTACAGTACTGTGCACGCATGACGTGACAGAGAATGAACATGTACAGGTAGTCAGTAATGCCAGAGACGGCATCAACAGGGTAGTAGATTGCATCACCTTGAGGGGTTAGGGGGCCCTATCTGTTCTATGGTAGCATACATCCTCACTCCATGCCCAGACAGCCATACATACATAAAAACAAAATTCACATACAGATAGTAGTGGTCCACAAATTTTTGCATGCCCAACAGGGT
>NC_056728.1:855198460-855337701 GCF_019279795.1 Protopterus annectens
ACTAATTTGCTTGAGATTGCTTTTCTCGGTGTCTGCATTTTGTTTTAGTTAAAACTCTGCTGCATTTGTTGATTTGCTTGAGATTGCTTTTCCCAGTGTCTGCATTTTGTGTTAGTTAACAAAACTCTGCTGCATTTATTGATTTGCTTGAGATTGCTTTTCTCAATGTCTGCATTTTGTTTTAGTTAACAAAACTATACTGATTTACTTGAGATTGCTTTTCTCAGTGTCTGCATTTTGTTTTAGTTAAAACTGTGCTGCATTTATTCATTTGCTTGAGATTGATTTTCTCACTGTCTGCATTGCATCTTAGTTAACAAAACTGTGCTGCATTATTGATTCACTTGAGATTGCTTTTCTTGGTTTCTGCATTTCATTTTATTTAAAACTGTGCTGCATGTATTGATTTGCTTGAGATTGCTTTTCTTGGTGTCTGCATTTTGTTTTAGTTAACAAAACTCTGCTGCATTTATTGATTTGCTTGAGATTGATTTTCTCAGTGTCTGCATTTTATTTTAATTAACAAAACTGTACTGCATTTATTGATTTGTTTGAGATAGATTTTCTTGGTGTCTGCATTTCATTTTAGTTAAAACTGTGCTGCTTTTATTGATTTGCTTGAGATTGCTTTTCTCTGTGTCTGCATTTTGTTTTAGTACATCTCTGCTGCATTTATTGATTTGCTTGAGATTGCTTTTCCTGGTGTCTGCATTTGGTTTTAGTTAACAAAACTATGCTGCATTTACTGAATTGCTTGAGATTGCTTTTCTCAGTGTCTGCATTTTGTTTTAGTTAACAAAACTGCGCTGCATTTATTCATTTGCTTGAGATTGCTTTTCTCGGTGTCTGCCTTATGTTTTAGTCAACAAAACTATGATGCATTTATTGACTTGTGTGAGACTGCTTTTCTCTGTGTCTGCATTTTGTTTTAGTTAACAAAACTCTGCTGCATTTATTAATTTGCTTGAGGTTGCTTTTCTCGGTGTCTGCGTTTTGTTTTGGTTAACAAAACTCTGCTGCATTTATTGATTTTCTTGAGATTGCTTTTTTTGGTGTCTGCATTTCATTTTAGTTAAAACTGTGCTGCATTTATTGATTTTGTTGCGATTGATTTTCTCAGTGTCTGCATTTCGTTTTAGTTAAAACTGTGCTGCATTTATTGATTTGCATGAGATTGTTTTTCTCGGTATCTAAATTTCGTTTTAGTTAAAAATGTGCTGCATTTATTGATTTGCTTGGGATTGCTTTTCTTTGTGTCTGCATTTCATTTTAGCTAATAAAACTGTGCTGCATTTATTGATTTGCTTGAGATTGCTTTCCTCAGTCTGCATTTTGTTTTAGTTAAAACTCTGCTGCCTTTATTGATTTGCTTCAGATTGCTTTTCCCAGTGTCTGCATTTTGTTTTAGTTAAAAAAAACTATGCTGCATTTACTGATTTACTTGAGATTGCTTTTCTTGGTATCTGCATTTTGTTTTAGTTAACAAAACTGTGCTACATTTATTCATTTACTTGAGATTGCTTTTCTCTGTGTCTGCATGTTGATTTAGTTAACAAAACTGTGCTGCATTTATTGATTTGCTTGAGATTGCTTTGCTCAGTGTTTGTATTTTGTTTTAGTTAAAACTCTGCTGCATTTATTGATTTGCTTGAGATTGCTTTTCCTGGTGTCTACATTTTATTTTATTTAACAAATCTCTGCTGCATTTATTGAGTTGCTTGAGATCTTTTCTCGGTGTCTGCATTTTCTTTTAGTTAACAAAACTATGTTGCATTTACTAATTTGCTTGAGATTGCTTTTCTCGGTGTCTGCATTTTGTTTTAGTTAACAAAACTCTGCTGCATTTATTGATTTGCTTGAGATTGCTTTTCTTGGTGTTTGCATTTTGTTTTAGTTAAAACTCTGCTGCATTTATGGATTTGCTTGAGATTGCTTTTCCCGGTGTCTGCATTTTGTGTTAGTTAACAAAACTCTGCTGCATTTATTGATTTGCTTGAGATTGCTTTTCTCGATGTCTGCATTTTGTTTTAGTTAACAAAACTATACTGATTTGCTTGAGATTGCTTTTCTCTGTGTCTGCATTTTGTTTTAGTCAAAACTGTGCTGCATTTATTCATTTGCTTGAGATTGCTTTTCTCAGTGTCTGCATTGCATCTTAGTTAACAAAACTGTGCTGCATTATTGATTTGCTTGAGATTGCTTTTCCTTGTGCCTATGTTTCATTTTAGTTAAAACTGTGCTGCATTTATTGATTTACTTAAGATTGCTTTTCTTGGTGTCTGCATTTTGTTTTAGTTAACAAAACTGTGCTGCATTTATTGATTTGCTTGAGATAGATTTTTCTTGGTGTCTGCATTTCATTTTAGTTAAAACTTTGCTGCATTTATTGATTTGCTTTAGATTTCTTTTTTTGGTGTCTGCATTTTGTTTTAGTCTAAACTCTGCTGCATTTATTGATTTGCTTGAATTTGCTTTTCCCGGTGTCTGCATTTTGTTTTAGTTAACAAAACTATGCTGCATTTACTGATTTGTTTGAGATTGATTTTCTTTGTGTCTGCATTTCATTTTCATTAACAAAACTCTGCTGCAGTTATTGATTTGCTTGGGATTGCCTTTCTCGGTGTCTGTATTTTGTTTTCGTACATCTCTACTGTATTTATTGATTTGCTTGAGATTGCTTTTCTCTGTGTCTGCATTTTGTTTTAGTTAAAACTGCTGCATTTATTGATTTCCTTGAGATTGCTTTTCTCGGTGTCTGCATTTTGTTTTAGTTAACAAAACTCTGCTGCATTTATTGATTTTCTTGAGATTGCTTTTTTTGGTGTCTGCATTTCATTTTAGTTAAAACTGTGCTGCATTTATTGATTTTCTTGTGACTGATTTTCTCGGTGTCTGCATTTCATTTTAGTTAAAACTGTGCTGCATTTATTGATTTGCTTGAGATTGTTTTTCTCGGTTTCTAAATTTTCTTTTAGTTAAAAATGTGCTGCATTTATTGATTTGCTTGGGATTGCTTTTCTTGGTGTCTGCATTTCATTTTAGCTAATAAAACTGTACTGCATTTATTTTTTTTGCTTGAGATTACTCTTCTCAGTCTGCATTTTGATTTAGTTAAAACTCTTTATTGATTTGCTTCAGATTGCTTTCCCCGGTGTCTGCATTTTGTTTTAGTTAACAAAACTATGCTGCATTTACTGATTTGCTTGAGATTGCTTTTCTTGGTGTCTGCATTTTGTTTTAGTTAACAAAACTGTGCTGCATTTATTCATTTGCTTGAGATTGCTTTTCTTTGTGTCTGTATTTTGTTTTAGTTAATAAAACAGTGCTGCATTTATTGATTTGCTTGAGATTGCTTTTCTCAATGTCTGCATTTTGTTTTAGTTAACAAAACTCTGCTGCATTTATTGATTTGCTTGAGATTGCTTTTCTTGGTGTTTGCATTTTGTTTTAGTTAAAACTCTGCTGCATTTATTGATTTACATGAGATTGCTTTTCCCGGTGTCTGCATTTTGTGTTAGTTAACAAAACTCTGCTGCATTTATTGATTTGCTTGAGATTGCTTTTCTTGGTGTCTGCATTTTATTTTAAGTAACAAAACTGTTCTGCATTTATTGATTTGTTAGAGATAGATTTTCTTGGTGTCTGCATTTCATTTTAGTTAAAACTGTGCTGCTTTTGTTGATTTGCTTGAGATTGCTTTTTTTGGTGTCTGCATTTTGTTTTAGTTAAAACTATGCTGCATTTATTGGTTTGCTTGAGATTGCTTTTCCCAGTGTCTGCATTTTGTTTTAGTTAACAAAACTATACTAATTTACTTGAGATTGCTTTTCTCAGTGTCTGCATTTTGTTTTAGTTAAAACTGTGCTGCATTTATTCATTTGCTTGAGATTGCTTTTCTCAATGTCTGCATTGCATCTTAACTAACAAAATTGTGCTGCATTATTGATTCACTTGAGATTGCTTTTCTTGGTGTCTGCATTTCATTTTATTTAAAACTGTGCTGCATTTATTGATTTGCTTGAGATTGCTTTTCTTGGTGTCTATATTTTGTTTTAGTTAAAACTGTGCTGCATTTATTGATTTGCTTGAGATTGATTTTCTCAGTGTCTGCATTTCATTTTAATTAACAAAACTGTGCTGCATTTATTGATTTGTTTGAGATCGATTTTCTTGGTGTCTGCATTTCATTTTAGTTAAAACTGTGCTGCTTTTATTGATTTGCTTGAGATTGCTTTTTTTGGTGTCTGCATTTTGTTTTAGTTAAAACTATGCTGCATTTGTTGGTTTGCTTGAGATTGCTTTTCTCATTGTTTTTATTTTGTTTCAGTTAAAACTCTGCTGCATTTATTGAATTGTTTGAATTTCCTTTTCCCGGTGTCTGCATTTTTTTAGTTAACAAAACTATGCTGCATTTATTGATTTGCTTGAGATTGTTTTTCTTTGTGTCTGCATTTCATTTTCATTAACAAAACTCTGCTGCAGTTATTGATTTGCTTGCTATTGCTTTTCTTGGTGTCTGCATTTTGTTTTAGTACATCTCTGCTGCATTTATTGATTTGCTTAAGGTTGCTTTTCCCGGTGTCTGCATTTTGTTTTAGTTAACAAAACTATGCTGCATTTACTGATTTGCTTGAGATTGCTTTTCTCAGTGTCTGCATTTTGTTTTAGTTAACAAAACTGTGCTGCATTTATTCATTTGCTTGAGATTGCTTTTCTCTGTGTCCACCTTTTGTTTTAGTCAACAAAACTATGATGCATTTATTGACTTGCGTGAGACTGCTTTTCTCAGTATCTGCATTTTGTTTTAGTTAACAAACGTCTGCAGCATTTATTAATTTGCTTGAGATTGCTTTTCTCTGTGTCTGCATTTTTTTTAGTTAACAAAACTTTGCTGCATTTATTGATTTCCATGAGATTTCTTTTCTCGGTGTCTGCATTTTCTTTTAGTTAACAAAACTCGGCTGCATTGATTGATTTCCTTGAGATTGCTTTTTTGGTGTCTGCATTTCATTTTTGTTAAAACAGTGCTACATTTATTGATTTGCTTGAGAATTATTTTTTCGGTGTCTGCATTTCATTTTAGTTAAAACTGTGCTGCATTTATTGATTTGCTTAAGATTGCTTTTCCCGGTGTCTGCATTTTGTTTTAGTTAACAAAACTATACTGATTTACTTGAGATTGCTTTTCTCAGTGTCTGCATTTTGGTTTAGTTAAAACTGTGCTGCATTTATTCATTTGCTTGAGATTGATTTTCTCACTGTCTGCATTGCATCTTAGTTAAAACTGTGCTGCTTTTATTGATTTGCTTGAGATTGCTTTTCTTGGTGTCTGCATTTCATTTTATTTAAAACTGTGCTGCATTTATTGATTTGCTTGAGATTGCTTTTCTTGGTGTCTGCATTTTGTTTTACTTAACAAAACTCTGCTGCATTTATTGATTTGCTTGAGAATGATTTTCTCAGTGTCTGCATTTCATTATAATTAACAAAACTGTGCTGCATTTATTGATTTGTTTGAGATAGATTTTCTTGGTGTCTGCATTTTGTTTTAGTTAAAACTCTGCTGCATTTATTGATTTGCTTGAGATTACTTTTTTTCATTGTTTGCATTTTGTTTTAGTTAAAACTCTGCTGCATTTATTGAGTTGTTTGAATTTCCTTTTCCCGATGTCTGCATTTTTTTTTTTTTTAGTTAACAAAATAATGCTGCATTTACTGATTTGCTTGAGATTGCTTTTCTTTGTGTCTGAATTTCATTTTCATTAACAAAACTCTGCTGCAGTTATTGATTTGCTTGCTATTGCTTTTCTTGGTGTCTGCATTTTGTTTTAGTACATCTCTGCTGCATTTATTGATTTGCTTAAGATTACTTTTCCCAGTGTCTGCATTTTGTTTTAGTTAACAAAACAGTGCTGCATTTATTGATTTGTTTGAGATAGATTTTCTCGGTGTCCGCCTTTTGTTTTAGTCAACAAAACTATGATGCATTTATTGACTTGTGTGAGACTGCTTTTCTCTGTGTCTGCATTTTGTTTTAGTTAACAAAAGTCTGCGGCATTTATTAATTTGCTTGAGATTGCTTTTCTCTGTGTCTGCATTTTTTTTAGTTAACAAAACTCTGCTGCATTTATTGATTTCCATGAGATTTCTTTTCTTGGTGTCTGTATTTTGTTTTAGTTAACAAAACTCAGCTGCATTGATTGATTTCCTTGAGATTGCTTTTTTGGTGTCTGCATTTCATTTTTGTTAAAACTGTGCTACATTTATTGATTTGCTTGAGAATGATTTTTTTGGTGTCTGCATTTCATTTTAGTTAAAACTGTGCTGCATTTATTGATTTGCTTGAGAATGATTTTCTCGGTGTCTGCATTTCATTTTAGCTAATACTGTGCTGCATTTATTGATTTGCTTAGGATTGCTTTTCTTGGTGTCTGCATTTCATTTTAGTTGACAAAACTGTGCTGCATTTATTGATTTGCTTGAGATTGCTTTTTTTGGTGTCTGTATTTCATTTTAGTTAAAAGTGTGCTGCATTTATTGATTTGCTTGAGAATGATTTTCTCGGTGTCTGCATTTCATTTTAGCTAATACTGTGCTGCATTTATTGATTTGCTTAGGATTGCTTTTCTTGGTGTCTGCATTTCATTTTAGTTGACAAAACTGTGCTGCATTTATTGATTTGTTTGAGATTGTTTTTTTCAGTGTTTGCATTTTGTTTTAGTTAAAACTCTGCTGCATGTACTGATTTGCTTGAGATTGTTTTCCTGGGTTCTGCATTTTTTTTTAGTTAACAAAACTATGCTGATTTGCTTGAGATTGCCTTTCTCGGTGTCTGCATTTTGTTTTAGTTAACAAAACTGCACTGCATTTATTGATTTGCTTGAGATTGCTTTTCTTGGTGTCTGAATTTCCTTTTAGTTAAAACTGTGCTGCATTTATTGAATAGCTTGACATTGCTTTTTTCTGTTTCAGCATTTTGTTTTAGTTAACAAAACTCTGCTGCATTTACTGATTTGCTTGAGATTGCTTTTCTCATTGTTTGCATTTTGTTTTAGTTAAAACTCTGCTACATTTATTGAATTGCTTGAGTTTGCTTTTCCCTGTGTCTGAATTTTGTTTTAGTTAACAAAACTATGTTGCATTTACTGATTTGCTTGAGATTGCTTTTCTCGGCATTTGCATTTTGTTTTTGTTAACAAAACTATGCTGCATTTACTGATTTGCTTGAGATTGCTTTTCTTGGTGCCTGCATTTCATTTTAGTTAACAAAACTGTGCTGCATTTATTGATTTGCTTGAGATTGCTTTTTCTGTGTCTGTATTTTGTTTTAGTTAACACAGCTATGCTGTATTTACTGATTTGCCTGAGATTGCTTTTCTTTGTGTCTTCATTTTGTTTTACTTAACAAAAATCTGCTGCATTTATTGTTTGAGATTGCTTTTCTCAGTGTCTGCATCTTGTTTTAGTTAACAAAACTGTGCTTCATTTATTGATTTGTTTGAGATTGCTTTTCTCAGTGTCTGCATTTTGTTTTTCCCACCCTAATGTTGGTGTATTCTTAAATTTAGTGGCTTTGGAATTGCCCACCCCTGCTGTAAATTTGATTTTGGACACTCCTCACAGTCCATCTTATTTGCTTACTGTACAGGCTGATCATTTGGGTAGGACGGCCCCCTTGCTTCTTTGACTTTGGACAGTCCTCCAAGTCCCATCTCATCAGCTCATTCTACTGTGTACAGAGAGAGCATTTGGAAAGACCAACTCCCTTCGTTTCTTAATCTTGAATTATCTTCTGTTCCTTCCCTTTCCACAAAAAAAAATGTTTTTACTCTTTATTCAGCTGATTTTACTGTAATTGTGTTCTTCCTGCTTGCTGTTAAGTGTTGAAGTGGTTTTATTCTTCTGTATTTATTACTGCTTGTTAGTAGCCTGATTGTTATTCTAACCCACTTAGGTTTGGTTTAAGCACTTGGGCTTCAGACCAGTTATTTTACATTTAAGAAGGTTTTTGTGGTCTACACTTTTGTATATAAAACCTTATCAAAACCTTCTCTCCCCAAGTCCATCCAAGTTTCAAATAACTATGCCTGGACAATTCCCATCAGTTTTTCCTGCCAGCCTGGTCAACATGGGCATACTAAGACAGTGTAGCAACTGCCTCATGTTCACTGGCAACACTCTTCTCCTGGCACATAATTCCTTGACTTGCAAGAAATGCTTCTATAGTACCTGAAATCCATGCTTTCTCACACCTCAGTCAGTACCTCTGACAAATGGGAGATTGCCAGCACAAACACCACACCACACCACCCACATCACATAGCCAAGCACAGCACACACACACCTACACAGACGTCCTCAATAAAAACTTACCTAAACAGCAGAGACCTCCAAAACACACTCACAAACATTCCACACGCAACACCAAACACATCACAGACAGCAGAAAACACACCAGTGTCTCAGAAACACATTCCAGAAGGCATAAGAATAAACTCATACAGCCCATAAAGCACAACATTAAACCAAACATACAAGTCAATGGTGACTCAGTTGTGAGACATACCAATGTGCCCCTCACCAGGCTCAACAAGGAGAATATCATGGTCAATTGTCTGTCAGGTGCCAGAATCCACCACATCATGCATGCACTTAAGTCTCTCCACAACAGGTGCAAGTATGAGTCTGTCATTACTCATGTTGGTGTGAATGACTTGAGATGTACCTCCCTGGACTATATGGAGAGACATGATTGAGCTGACAGAGTATATGTCCCAGGCATGTATGACCCTAGCCTTAAGCAGCATCCTACCAAGGATTCATACCACAATATCAACAAAAAAATAATTGACTTGCCCTGCACCTCACATCTCCGTAGATCAAGTGTTAAAAGCCCTATCCAAGGCAAAGACCACAGCTTCCATGAGACCTGATAGTATCCCAGGCTGTATTCTGCAACATCTCCAGCAAAACTAGCCTCCCATAATACACATATGCACACATGTAAGGAGTAGCACCCCTGCCATTATAGAGCAATGTAAGCATTAAGTACAACACATCATGTAAAAAATGTAATTGCTTAATGCAGGTGTACTGTGATAATGTGTGTCATACTTCAGGTGTAACCTGCTGCCACCTATGACACTATTTCTGCAGTGTAAAATTGGACGTATATCAGATACACATGACAGCAATACACTATGTCTGCAGAATTGTGCCTATACATTTTGTGAAACTGCAAACACCATGGTGGCAGCATTTCATAACTGGATCACACAAACAATAGTTATAGTACTGAGGGCCCACTCTAATGGAGCTGAACATCATGAATGATCTCATGTGCAATCTCCTGGAAGGAGTTATACATGGTCTATGCCATGTCCTGAATAATGTTCTCCATTAGGAATCTGTGTCTGGAAAATGTCCGCCATCACTTCCCAGATCTGGTCCCATACAGTGTCTCCCTGTTGTTGTGGCTGATGTTTCCTATGGCCAGCAGCAAGGATGATGGCATATGTAGGTCCTGGTCTATCATCATCATCATCAATCCCATCATCCTCCTGGTCCTCTGAGTCTGATTCACCTGGCAGAAGTCTGGCACATTGCCTTCTCTATCATCTAATAGGAAAGCCACCAAGGGTCCCACGCTCTCTCAAGGGTACCACACCCCACCCAAAAAATACAGAATCCATGTTCAGCTAAGTTTATGAAATAAACATACTGACATGATCAGTGGAAGGAAATGTTTTTTATGTCACATTACTTTAATGTATGACCATATGCAACTGTAACACAATATGTTATGAGAAGTATTTCAATACATAACAATGTAAAAAATGTTGTTGATCATACAGTCAAGTGCAGTACATCTCATTCATAAAATACTTTGTGATGGCCACCTGAATAATGTAAAATACATATGTTACCATGATGACAAAAAATCTGACATTGTTAACTGTAACATGTTTGCTGAAGGTATATCACAATATAATACAGGTGTTACATTAACATATTTAACAAATGATATGGCCCATAAAGTGCCTTTATACTTTGTATAATATAAATAACTGAAGGTAGCAGGTGTATGATCAGGATCATGCAATCTTCTCAGTGTCTTTTTATCAATATGAATTGATATCAATAGAATATCATTTGTGGCCACAATGTCATTACTTTACTCTAGTGCATTACATCATGCAATACATAGTTTATTAGAGAAAATGCTGTTATTACTTGTTTAAGTATGAAACAGCCATCAAAATGCCTAAAAATCAAATGTGCAAAACAAGAATACATATATATCACAACATATCAAGACAAGCATGGCATAACAGCATGTTATAGCATGTGTCTTCAAAAACAATGACTAGAATGTAAGATGACAGTAACACTAGCTGCTTACTTGTGGGAAAGGCACTGAAGGAATCTTTCAGTTGAATATATAATGTTCACTATATAAACATTAACAGTGAAGAATGAGCATCACATGTTCTATAACCTTGACACAACATACACGTTCACATTTTGCACATTGATTTATTGTGTGACACTCTCAATACTTTACACATGAGGAGTAATATATACAAACTGAAAAAGCAGAGATTCAAACATGCAATTCTCATCTAAGTTTGCAGTCCCCACCCTGACACCTTGGCTGTGATTGTATGGATGTATGGATGTTAAATAACTGAACAGTATAACTATGCAGGGAAGATTAAAAAACATGGATTTTTGATCATAAATAACAGGACTGGTAAAATAAAAGGCCAATTTCAAATATGTTTTGCATTTGAAATGCAACACCATGCAGTCCTGACTGCATGCCAGCACACTGGTCACTACAATAAAAACCTTTAACAATGCAGAGTTCAGAGTCTCAGGCATTGCAATGGAATCTGTGTGTGCACTTGACAGAAACATGCAAACAGAAACACATGTTTACCACTGCTACAATACACATCACTGTTTCATTTAGTTAGGAAGGCATCAGTGTAAAAATACAACGGATTATATTGTACCATTAGACATGTACAGCTAAAATACATATGTATGGGCAAGAAGATACAATTACAGCCATAGTGAAAGAGCTGTGATGTTTCCAAAATCTTTGCAGATAACAGAGTCATCCATGAAGTAAGCACTATAGGTGTTAATGCACTTTCTTCATAGCTGATGTTTAAAAAAACTATACTGCATAACTGAACAAGCAAGTATCTCCCATATCTATTCCTAATTACTCATAACTGAAATACCAAAATAACATTGATGATTCAAATCCATATTTCCCCAAGACATTCATATTGGACTATTGCTTAACGGGTTAAGATAGGAGACAGAAAAATAACCCTCACCATACAGAATTACAAAACAATGTTTCCAGAATCTAGTGGATAACTGAGAAATTTATAGTCAAACAAGGCCTAAGTGGTATAGGTGTAATTACTAGATGTGTAAAAAGTCATAATGCATAACTGAACAATTACCTCACATAGATGCTCAAATACGCAATTATCAAAATGAAAGCCAATTACTCCATACCAGGTTTCTAACCAGATACATCCATGAGACATTCATATTGGCATGCAGCTTAGCAGGTTAAGCTAACAGACAGTATAATGTCATCTAGCATACAGCATTATTTCTGGGGCATAAGAATGGATTCGACTGCATAGCAGTACCATGTCTCAGTGTTTAACTGGTTCATAACGTAGAGATTAATAATGTATATGTCTGTAGCATTCGCACATATAGAAGTGTGATGTTTCTCCATCCATTACTAAAAATGGTGAAATATGTAGTCATCCAAGGCTTAAATGCTACATGCGTCACTGACACATGATCATTCTACATATTAAAAAAATACTGTATAGGTGCCTAAAAAAAGAGAGGGCTTAAACTGCATATTCCAACAACCAACAAAGTAAAATAAAATAAACAACAGGCTACTAACCCCCCCAAAAATGTATTGTTAGTAGCCTGTTGTTTATTTACTTAAATTGCATATGTTCAGTATTAACTACATAAACACCAATATTTACAAAATGACCTGAAATGAACGTTGAATCCAAATACAGGAAATCATCACTCACTGTGACTCAGTGCTTAACCGACTGAGTTAATTGACGTAATTGCTCATCCTTACTTGAAATAGGAATAATACAGCATATCATTCACAGCTGTATGAGTATAATGTTAAGTACTTTAGCATTACCGTTATCGGTACAACATCCATGAAATTAAATTTAAACAGTCCCATAAACATATACACCTGTGACATACATTTGTTATGATGTAGGTGCTGAAGTGTGGATTATGAAACTTACTGTAGGCATCCACAGGCTGGTGTTGGATCTCTGCAGCCCTACAGTGAAGGTCTTCAGCATCCCTCTGATGCATATCATCATATCAATAACAGACTTGTATGCCAGTCTGGTAAATCCCAGTCTGTCTAAGGTGCTCCCTCAAAATCTGGTTCCAAATCTCTATCTAGCAAAGTTCAACAGACATGCCCTCTGATCATGTCCAACATAGACAGTGAGCATCTAGATGGACTCCTCTTCAGTCTACTTTGGTGCTCAGACATCCCAAAGCCCCTTTCAATCAACATCTTCACTGTTGAAAGTAAAAGTCTTCCAAAAAAATCACCTTTTGATGAATTCTGAGGTCCCACTCAATTCACAGGTAGCAATGGTATGAGCAGTAAATGTATCCAACTGCATTTTAAAATTGTGCATACAAGATGGTATCAGACTACTGTAGGGCATTGGACATGCATCACAGATAGTCCCGCTTACTGATACCTATGGAGTAGTTGCACGTAGGACCTTCCTATTATGGTGAGCTATCGGTTAATGCAGCAAATTTCTAGTTACACAGATATGTGCAAATGGGATTCCAAAACACTGAATGTTAATGAAGCTCATTGATTGTGTATGGCACAAATGGTTCTTAAAAGCACACATACATGCACTGGGTCTACATTACAAGATCAAAACTTTAGGTAGTCAAATACCTAAAGCTCAGTCTATAAATATCAAAACATAAAAACCACGAATGGCCACTTCCACACAGGGAAAGAATTCGCTTGGCCATATAAAAAAAAAAAACTTTTAAACCAACCCCCCCCCCCTTACACACACACACCTCCCCTAACTAAATATACCAACTCCAAGATTGCTCTACATTGGAGAAAAGGGAAAATTACACGTAATGGCCAGGCAAAGTTTCTTCCTGATGAAAAATTTGCAGAAGTGGCTGCTCGCATTTTTCAGCTTTCGCTATTTATGGATCGCGCTTTAGGTATTCGACTACCTAAAGTTTTGATCTTGTAATATAGACCCCATGCACTCACTGTAATGTATAGCTGAATTACAGCTAGCTTCAAAGGTAAGCTGTCTCCTGTCAGCACTGTTATGGAGGATACACTTCTGTCTTTACATATGTATGTTATAATTAATGTTTATAGTTCAAATTATACATGTTGACGGGCCTTTTCTGGTCAAACATGTCTGCAATACAATCTGGCTGTAACATAATGGGTGGTTGTAGGATTTAACAATATGCATGCAGATGGGTATATGGCTAAAAGCAAACAGAAAACTGGATGAAAATGGAATAAAATTATATCTGTAGTAAATTCCAGTTCACCTTGACTGTGTCTGGTATGCTTTAGGAGAAAGATGAATTCCATGGGTTTCAGTAAGTTGCATGCTAATAGTTTATGATATTCACTAATGCTTAGTAATATATCAGTAGCTGTTAGTACATTCAGTCTGATATAGACAACATGAGGATGGGTTTGACTTTTCACTGTTTATTGTGTTGATATGTAAAGTAATGAGTGTGTGTCACAAATATTGTATGGTCATAATACATGTAGTTGTAATATTCTATGCAATGGGTTCAAATTCCACATATCGCCGTTACAGATAATGTAATGGGTTGCCACATGTGATGATGTTGTTACATTTCTTACATATTTATAGATGTTTTCATATCCATTAAGCTTTTTAATACATAATAATATACATCATAAAGGATTATTCCGTATAACTTGCATCAGTAAAGAAAGCAGATCAAATAACTTGACAAATGCTTATAACATTATCATGTCAGCCGTGAGCCTCCATAAAATGCGTAACATTTGCATATAAAAATATCTTCCAGATGTCAAACAAACTAGGGGTGCCAAATGAAATTACAACTGAGGCTCTATACCAGCATGGCTGCAGCCTCCTTAGATGGACAGGAAATACAGCGTGAAGGAATGAGGTTCAGACAGAACTAATGAACATGATCAATGCTGTAGATGGTCACAATCAATCTTGTAAGGCCTGTCATCAACATTACTCAGACACGATCCTCTATGCAGCTAGCTGAATATGCCACTCTGACAGAGCGAGGAATGCCATGAGGGGTGGGCCACCATTGACTCCCCTAGACAAGATTAGGGTATTCCTGGCACCACATCATACCAGCAGTCATGATGATCATATACCCTGTGGAAGTATTGAGCCAGTGTTCTAAGACATACATGTAAGAATACATTTCAAACCATTGCAGCATATACACTACTTCAGTCTTTATCTGTATGTCTAAATTATTAATGTAGTAACATAATTCCTTGTTCAGCAGCACAACTGCATCAAGAGCCTAAGTGTTACTGTATACTGTGTTAACAATGCAAAACATATCTAAAACTTCAAGCATGTGTGATGTTTGTCTTTTTTGATTGCATAGGTCCATCAACATCTGCACAGCTGCAACCTATGTCACATGTCTCCATATGCTTTCTGTCCTTCTATCACCTGTCATGACAGTGGATTACACTCACATATTGATTTGTTTATGCCACTGTAAATAACACATACATCATTACAAGATGTGGCCCATGCAGATGCACCAACAAACAGACCAGGTATGGTTGGCCACCTTGTTTATTGGGTACAGCATATTTCAGCATAAATGTATTGTATGATATTGATTATGGCTTTTTTTTCATACACAGGAACATCCAGACATGTTGAACGTTTGTCATGTAAGTGACTCCATATACCATTATTATGATCCACAGCTTTCTGTGCCTTATACTCACACGTTGATTTCTGTATGCCATTTTATATTACAGATACATCATCACAAGGCATAACCTGTGCAGATGCACACACAGACAGACCAGGTATGGCTGGCCACTTTGTTTATAGGGTACAGCAAATTTGAGCACAACTATGATGAATGATATTCATGACACATTTTCCATACACAGGGACATTTATTTGCACATGTTCACAGTTTGTCATGTAAGTATCTACACATCATGTTAGTTTGTTCTACAGTTGTCTTGTGTCTCTGCCTGCAGTTATGACTGTGGAGCATTCCCACATGTTGACATTTGTGTGCTTTGTCATACAACAGGATTTGTAGATGATACACTCCCCAAACAGGGATGACATAAATGGTAAGACATTCCATATGTATAACACACATCAGTATTGATGATCCTGCCTGTGTACTTCATGACTACAGTATTCTTCTTCTTCTCTACCTACCTAGGACAACAGTAATCTTATTAGCCTTAGCCAAATGGTATGTATCTACAGTATCTTGTGTGTGTTATACCTCTGTTGGAATGAGATATGACAAATGTTATTTGCTTACTGATGAAGTATCGGTGGATATCACCACACAAAACAAAACAAAAAAAGGTGGATAAAATCCTTAAACCAAAAACACCACCAACACGGCCTCAGGAGAATGCTGGTCAAAAACCAAAACACTATTAGCGTCAAACTCATTTATTACGCTTTTGTTCACAGACTTCTTCTGAATACTACACATTTGCAACCCTACTTTTATATCACAACACATTAGCACATTCATTACTTAACATCAATTTAAAAAACAATTGCAAAACAATTATTTAATTACCATGTTCACAACTATATAAAAGCTTTTGTTTTTCTTAGACATAAAAAAAACATATGCATCTGTATGCATACTTGTGTCACTTTATGCCATTTTAATATGGTAGTGCACATGCCTAACAACAGCACTCACTGCCTTTCTGTGTACCTGTTTCCATTTTCAGTCGCAGCGCCTACTTGTATTTCCTGTGTGTGCCTTCCCATATCTGCACATATATGTATATATACATATGTTGCAAGTATGTTGCACGCTCACTGCACATATATTACATGGAAATGGCCCATGCTGCAGCAAAACAAACTGTAGGTGAGGCAGCACTGTTATCATACCGCCAGTGATTTTGTGTATGTATATACCAATACATTCCCATATGCATGATGGACCTTGTTTTTCTTGTGATTGTTCCTATTGGGTGAATAATGTTCTATGGTATTACTCTGTATGTTGATATCCTAACTGTCAAATGGGTAATTCAGTTGTGCACATCTCCTGCATCCCACACATGTGCCTGTGTGCTCTTCTGTGGTAATGTACCTTGCAGATAGTCTCCCTGCATTCTGCATTGCTATTTCTTCTCAGTATTTTGTGTGTGTTCATACTGGTATACGTTAAGATTAGGTTATGATGACATTCACCATTGAGCTTTCTCTTATGGAACAGACATACCCACCACAGAATGCTTTCATAAAGTTGCTGGCAAAGCACTTCATAGCATTTAAGTTGCTTTGGATGAGCTCAATGTATTTTGGAATTCAGCAGGACTGCGTGGATTCCTTAATTATCCTACACTGAATAGATAATTCCTATGGCTTGCTTTAGTGTACTTTATGGAATCGCATCCACAGTTCATGGCCTGAAGTCTTCTTTTGGTGTGCTGCAGTGTCTGCAAATTTCTTTTGAAATCTGGCCCATAGTGTAAATATTGTGGTAACTTTAGGAATCCATGTCAATGTTTTGCTGTTTCTTCCTTATTACATTTACATTTCCTTTCTTCTGTTACTTTATATTTCATATTATCTTTTACTGGCAATTTATCCAGAAACATTCTCAACAGAAAATTCCCTGCCTCATAAAACATCTCAAACATTTTCCTTCAGTTTGTTACAGCATTCTCTACCTCACTTTATTCTTTCCATACATATACCAAATATTTTTCATGACTGTATTATGCTTTTCCTTTCTATTTCCATCAATTTTATTGAATTTTAAGTTCCCTATCTTAACTTTATTTTTATATTATTTCCCTTACATGTTTTCTTATTTTTCTTCCTTCCTTCATACTTCTTTGTAATTCATATATAACATTCTCCTATCATTTTGATCTTCTCTCCTTTAAATTCCTTATTATCTAAAACAGTTGCATAGATGCCAAATATATATACACACACATTTTATATATATATATATATATATATATATATATATATTTTTTTTTTTTTTTTTTTTTAAACCTCCTCCTTTTGTTTTACTATTCATCACCCCTCTTTTGACTGGAATCAATCTTGACCCTATAAATAAAACTGAAAATGACAACACTTTCATCAAAACTGGTAACATGCACACCCCCAAGTATGCTTGTTTTCCCAGTATATAAGTAATACCATACATGCCCTTTCCTTAAATAATAAAAACATTTCCACCAAACCAGTAACTTCAATGTCTTCAAATAAATTCTACCTACTATCCTATTAAACTTTCATACTCCACAAATTTTACAGTTATTTATTTTCTTGTATAATATATGTTATTCAATTTCTTAGTTTTACCAAGCTGCTTACTCTTCATTTTGTAACTGTAACACAGCTTTTTTTAGCATTTGTTCAATTTTTACCACAATCTCACTCTTACAAACATCATTTCTAGTCACAGAAACAGTCTTCTGCATATGTCAAAAACATAGGTATTACAGTTCATTTTACATTTCCCATCTTGCTTATCTTATTCTACAAGTGCATGTTTACATTATTGAATTCATCGCCAATAGAAAAAAATCACAAGCTTAAGGGACATCCATGCTTAACTCCTCTATTAATTATTTTCTCCCTATCCATTAGTTTACCATAACTTTCACCATGATTTCTAATAAAACAATCTTATTATATTCACTTTTATCAACAATCCTGTATCTTACTGTTACTGGCTTCCATCTGTTTATATCCTTTCTTTTAATTTTTTTCATGTAAATTTAACCAACCTACCACATATACATATCTCTTCCTCTTTCATACCTTTTTCCAACCACTCATTCAATATTTTTATGAACACGCTTTTTTACTTTCATCAATTCCTTTATAATATCCATAACTTTATCCATTCTGTCTCAGAGCTGATTCCTCCCTTCCTTCTCGTACAGTTTCTTCCAATTCTTCCATTTAAATTTTCTCTCCTAAATATTTCTTAACATCTCCAAGTATCCATTTCAACATCCATTCTTCTCCAAATCTTGCACAAAATGTGTTTCTCCACAAAAAAAAATTGCTTGTCCCCAATATCTAGCAGTGCCTGTTTCCCCATTTAAGAATATTATGTTTTGTACATGCTGCATTTTCTCTTTACCCATAATTATTTCTACCCATAATTCCCATCCTCCTATTCAAACTTTTCTTTCATCATAAGATAATTTTACCTAAAACATGTATTTAACATATACATTTTCTTTCTTATTGACAACTGAAACTCTTTTAATCATTCAGCAAAATCCAGATTATATAAAATATTTCCTTCCACTGCTCTATAACAATGTAATACTTCCCACCCCTTATTCCTAACATACAAATCTCGTTATTTGTAAAATATATTCTAACAATTTTTACCACTTCCCCCAAACCCTTACTTTTTATTTTCTTTTAGCCCAACCTCAAGCAGCATAATTTCTTTCCTAATAACTTCCCTCGTCAACCATCTGTTCTTAGCTTCATCAGCATATATCAGCATTAATGTTATTTTCATCCCTTCTGTCTCATCCAACTCTGATCTTCTCACTTTCACATTTCCTCCAATAAGGCTTGCATTTTTTACAATCTATGTCTTACTGCAAACTGGTCTCACTTCTACTCTAACTCTGTGTACAAAGCCTGCAACTTATCCAACCTACTCTCAATCCCAGATGCTCTCCAACCATCAGTACATAGCCTGCAACTTATCCAACCTACTCTCAATCCCAGATGCTCTCCAACCATCAGTCTCTGTAAAATGTATATATATATATATATATATATATATATATATATATATATATATATATATATATACACACATTACACAGTTGTAAGCTTTGTAAATATATAGACACTGCATAAATATTCATATACTCTGCAGATTTTTGCACGCTGTTTAAAATATCATGAACTCTGTAAATAACTGTGCACTGTCATTATATGTAGTCTTGATAGTTTTGTAAAACATTTGAGGAGCTTTTTCCCCCTGGGCCTTCACTAAAAAGGGATTTAACTAAACTCAGTCAGACCTTCCCAGTAAATAAAGGCAAAATAAACAAAAAACTTTCCTAGAATGACTAAATTCGCCACAATGGTCACAACTTCTTTTAGCATTTTCTTGAATTAAACGAGACAAATCCCCACAAAAAGAATAAATAAACATGCTTTTGACTGGCCTCAATATTTCACACCCCCTTTCCTTACATTTACTATTACTACATTAGGAAAAGGTTCCCACTCATATTTTTCAGATTTTATTGTCTCCTAACCCCAAATCCATATTCTTCTTTCATCCAGAATTTTTTTTACACTTCATATACATTATTATATATATTTGAAAAATATTCACTTTCCTCTACCCAGGTTTTCTAAATTGCATCATCATTTTCCTTTTTACCTGTAAATTAAAATTTTGAAAAATATATTTTTTTCAAGGACAGTCTTGACCTTTTTCACATTCATTAATAAACTTTTCTGCCCATTTAAACTTCACAAGCATTACTTCATAAAAAGGTTCATTACCTACATGAATTAATGCTCTTATGCCTTTTACATTGAACACAAAGGGCAGAATTATATTTTATACAACAAAATACATTTTAATCTATTGTTCCTCCTTCAATTTTATCCTTGCCACAGGTCTTTTATGACAAGTCTCTTATCCCTTCTGACTATCTTTGCTGCACATCTGCCAAAATCTCCTCTTGATGCTGACACATGCTTCCTACAACAGCAGCTGCATAAGCACCTGTTACTTTCTTATTCGTCTTTTTCTTCATTCTTTGATTCTGTAACCCAACACAGAATATGTCCTTAAAACCAGCTACTCCACTGGCCAGATGTATACCCTCTCCTTCTGTCACACTGTCCTTCTCCTTCCTCTTATTCATCTCCATCTCCACTCTGGTAGCCTCTCCAAAGAACGTTTCCACTGCTATGCTCCAACTCCTCTAGGTCGTCTTCATTCAACATATGCTGCAACACAGTCATCCACATTCCCTGATGCCATGACATTCACTTCTAAACCTTCCTATGCATTATTGTCTTTTTCAAACACACTCAATGTGATCCACCATACTGAATTTCCTGATCACCAGTAACAGCCCTCCATCACCACCTAATGACCTTCAAAAAGAATAGAAGTTCCCCAGTCAGTGTGAATACCAGCTTGGGCATCCCAAGATAAGAGGTTCCTGGCTTAGTGAGACTAACACAGTCAACAAAGCATAAATAATGTAATATAATATTTATAAACATGGTATGCAGAAATATGACAGGGATATAGCACTCTATTTCCATTCCCTACTTGCTCATTAAACTGTGTATGGTGGCAGCTGTCCACAGGGTTGTTATAGGAGTTTGTGTCTTGTTAGTTTGTGCTCATATATAGTTATATGCAGTTTATCCATATAATTGATGGGAAATATAATAAGTAAGAATTTGTACAGGAATTGTGTGCATACTAGACGAAGGGTTCACATATAGAAGGAAACCGGAAAATGCAGCTTTGCACCACAATATCATTAGTAACTAATAAAAACACAACTTGTAAACAGCTCATGTGATTATTTCCAGGACTGATTCAGAAATAATACTTACAGTTCACTGTACTATGTAAACATTTTGCACAGTCTTGTTTTACCGGTAATTGTTTATCATGTTAAGGAAATGGTTATATGTCTCCAGTCTTGGGAAATTTCAGAAGCTGAAATCAGGGGTGATCGATTTTATGATACAGAAGCAAGCATATTACAGTGATCTGATTAAGTTGGTTTTCAAAGAGCTGCAATGATTTCATGGATAGCATTACTTTACAACCCTTTAGTTTAGATTATGTTAAATTTATTTGAGACCAATAACTTTAATGAAGATGACATGCTGCATAAGCCAACAGCAAAGGAAATAAAACTGAACAGCTATTAAATTGATTCATTAGTGGTACAAACTTCAGAAGTTACATTTTTGCATAGTTAGTATTGAAGACCTAACAACAGATTAAGAAATCCTTAACCATTACCAGAGAAGCAGTTGAATTTGCATCATTTGATGTTGTTGTTGTTTGTCTTTTGGCTTTTCCCGGTAAGGGGTCACCACAGTGGAATTCCAGTCCACTAATGATTGGCAGTAGATTTTTACAAAACGCCGAGGTGCCAGCTCGATACCCAACCTTCAACGAAGGCACGCCCATTACGCATGCATGTCTTTTGAACGCTACCCAACCGTGGGGAGGACATGCAAACTCCACACAGAAGGCACTCCCAGGCCCAGCCAAGAATCGAACAGGAGAACCTCTTGCTGTGAGGTAACAATGCTACCGCCATACCACCGCGGCATACACTTTGTAATGCAATGTATGTTTCTAATTTGAAATGGATTTCAGGTATATAAAGTCATTTTCCTTGGCTTTCTTTTGCAGTTTCATAGTATAGTACTAGGCTATCTGCCCTGGGGCATTTGTAAGCCTAGCCATACTGACGTGGCTTTTGCCACCCCATGAAATGGTACAAAAATGTACAGAATAAATCTAGAATACTGTGCCTCTGTCTAGTAGTGACATAATGAAGGTCCCCTTATATAATAGAATTAGTTTACTGTGCCCCTGTCTAGCAGTGACACAGATGTGACCCCTGGGGTAAACTTACGATCTCCCATCCACTCATCAAGATTTCTCTTGAAGAGAGTCAGTGAGGGGCTCTGCCTAATACGAACTGGGATCCTGTTCCAAAGCATGGGAAGCCTCTGGGTTATGAATCTATTCCTCCAGCATGTAATATTCATACTTGTGCCGAGGTTTAAGTCTTTAGCTCTCGTGGTCCTGATGGATTTGGATTTTTTGAGGTGGAGCATGTCCATCAGATCCTGATTGGACATGGCCTTGTACGTCAGGCAGAGATCACCTCTGAGCAGGGGGTATGCTACTGAATAGAGCTGAAGTTTCTTTAGTCTGGCAGAATAAGACATATGTTGGAGACTCCTGATCCTTTTGGTGAGGTACTTTTGTGGTCTCTTCAACTGTTGCAAATGCCGAGTGAGGTACATACCAAATGGGGCATTGTACTCAATCATGGGTCTGATGAGGGAGGAATATAGGGGTACAACAACATCCTTGGATCTGGATGTGAATCCCTTCATGATGAGGTGTGCAAGGTAGAATGTTTTTCTAACCACTTTGGCAACATGGGTGTCAAATGAGAGGTCGCTGTCTACTTGGGTCCCTAGGTCTCTGATTACTTTTTCCGTACTCAGTGGGTTGCTATCTATGTGATAATTTGTGGGTACTTTGTTTTTTCCAAAAGGGATGACTATACATTTTTTGGCATTTAGTTTAAGGCCGTGACTACGGCACCAGTTGTCCGTTTCAGTGAGGCCTTTTTGTAGGATGTGTGTGTCTGCTGGTGTATCGACTATGGCGCCTAGTTTGCAGTCATCTGTGAACTTTGTCAGCCATAGCCCTCCCATGTTTGCTTTAACATCTGAGAAATAAATGACGAACAAGAGGGGTCCCAGGACAGATCCCTGTGGGACACCACGTGTGACTGGCTTTGAGTCTGACATTGCTCCAGCGATTTTAACTTTATGGGTTCTGTCCTTTAGCCAGTTTGCAACCCATCTAGTGACATAAGGGTTTACTTTTAAGCTGTTTAGCTTATCTATGATGCCTGAGTGGGGTATTGTGTTGAAGGCCTTAACCAAGTCCAGGTATGCTGTATGGACTGCTTTGCCCTCATCAATGGCTCTAGTGGCTGTTTTGAAAAAGTCAACCAGGTTTAAAAGGCAGGATCTGCCCTTTACAAAGCCGAACTGGGTGGGGTCAAGTGTCTGTAGGTCCCCTATGTCTCTGTTTATGAGTTCCATAATGATTCTTTCCATAGCTTTGCAGACCAGGCTAGTTAAGCTTATGGGGCAGTAGTTTCCAGGGTCTGTAGAGGCACCCCCCTTGTGGAGTGGAACCACTGTTGCTGTACGCCAGTGTACAGGTACATATCCTGAAGTAAGGCTAAGGTTAAATAGCAGTGCAGGTTCAAAGGTTAGTATTTTGAAAGTTAAGGGACCCAGGTTTTAAGACCTCACTGGTTAACTATGTTTGCCAACTAGTTATGATAGGGCATGGAGGGAATAATATACAATGCGCAGAGTGTGATTTTAAGGGAGGCTGGTTGTAAGGTAGCTGTGATGATTATGTTAACCAGCTGAATTGGTTTCCTCCCTGGTCTGTATCTCACTTTCAGGTCAGCCTTTTGTAGGATAACTACTCTCTGCAATCTTAGAGATGGCGTCTACAAAAATGTTTTAAATATTTATGGTAATGGTACTTGATTTACCTTCACCTGAACCTCTTTTACCATAGACATATTCATGGATTTTCTCACATCCATAGATTTGTACTGTTTTTCTAGTTGACCATTTCTCTTTTGTGTATCTTTATTTTCTTTTTACTCATAGGCAACTGGTCTGTTCTACTGTAGGCTTGCAGCTCTTATACCATTTTAATTGGCATTTACTTGCGGTATACCTGGCTTAGTCACATCATACTAATTTATCACTGGTACATCTAAAGCTAGTTGTTGTGTCTTTCGGCTTTTCCTGGTTAGGGGTCGCCACAACGGAACTCCGGTCTGCTAATGATTGGCAGTAGATTTTTACGTGCCAAGTTGCCAGCCCTGATGCACAACCTTCAATGAAGGTATGCCCATTCACGCATGTGTCCATGCAGAAGACGCTTTAGCTGAAAATCGAACCAGACAGCGTCTTACTGTGAGGCGACAATGCTATCGCAGCACATGTGTTTTTGGGGGGTTTTTTGGAGTATTATATAACACTTTTCCTGTTGACAGCTCCATTTGAAGACTACTTTTTGCTGTAGCAGCTTTCTTAGAGTCATCTGAATAAATCAACATATTCATACATACAGGGTATCGTTGCTATTGCTCCACTTAGCATTTGATATGTCTCTATGATTCCATGACTGGTTTTGCACTCATACACTATTTGATTTTACACTGTGAATTTCTCTTGTCATTCATTGCTTCACACAAGTCAAATGATTGGAAGAATTACAATTTACTTATTTAAGCATCCTAATTTAGAAAAAACAACTTTCACATCTTATTTTAGGGTTTATATTAAATCAGGGAGAGAACACTGATTTATCGACCCTCTTTAAGCAAAATCTGAAAATCCTGAACACTCGGAACAGCAATATTTTTCCCAGCGAAAAAATCTCTGGAACATTTTCAGGACTTTGCCATTTCCTCCACTGTGGTGTGATCTTGGAGTTGGTATATTTAAGTAGGGGGGTGGGGGCACAGCCCCCCACTTTATTTACTGTTTTGAAGTTTTTTTTTTTTTTGTTTGTTTTTTTTTTGTGGAAAAGCGATTTTTTTCCCTGGGAAAAAAATTGCTGTTCTGAGTGTTCGGGATTTTAAGCTTTCACTTAAAGAGGGTCGATAAATCAGCGTTCACTTTTTTACGTGTTCACTGATTTAACATTGTTAAATAAAATTAAGAATTAAATACACAGGAGGTTCAGATTCAAAAGTTTACTAGTGTACACCAGGAGGCAAAAAACCATACAAGTACAGAATTTTGTCTGACATGAAACAGGAAGCACACAATTTTATATAGGTTTAACATTCAAGCTATGCCCACCTTACTGACGTGATATGTCACAGGGCATCTACATCACTTTAGCTTACAAGCCTCTATTCTTTTAATCAGCTGATGCAGTATATTTTAAAAACTTTTCCTCTAGATACAATACGGCCTTGCTATCCAGCTGGTCAGTCATAATGTCTTTCTGTAAAGTTACTTGTTCAAGGTTTCATATCAGTTCGAATACAATAGCAGCTTCAGTCTTTTAATGTATGTCTTTGTTCTCTGTTATACTTTCTCACACAGCTGCGTGCTAAGTAACACATATACAAGGCCAGATCATCCCAACAGGAAAGAGCAGAAGATTTCATTATTTCACACATTTAATTTCCTGACCCAGCAGATAATCACTTGTGAAAAGCATAAACATTAAAACTTGCTAAGCTAGCATTCTGTCAGGGTCAGGGATCAGCTTTTGCTTCAAGCCACACTGCAGTTTCAAAACTACTTCACATTTAGACATGAATTAATTTTACTACTATATGATTAATAGAATAAAATGCATTATATACTACTTTGCTTTTAAACTAGCATTTCTCATGTATTCAAATACACATTTTTCTAACATTTCCCCCCCTATTAATACTTTTTATTCTATTTTGAAGTATGCATAGTGTCATTTCATCTCCTAGCCTTTTCCACTCAGGACTTTCAGCTAGGTGAGTCATTTAATCTATACTTCAGAAAAAGCGTAATCTGAAATCAATCTTTCAATTTCAATATCTTGGTAGAAAGTTTCAGTAACAGATACATCAACAAAATCTTTGATTAATCTTTTCATGCAGGGAATTCCACAGCAAACACATGCTCCTATTAGGAGTATACCCACACAAATGGCAATCAGAATATTCATTAGGATGGAACCCCACCCCCCAAATAGATTTTGGAAAAAGTCCGTCAGTGGGTTTGGGCCTGGTTCAGTCATGGCTGATACTTGCTGAATTACCTCTAGGTGGTTATTTATCTCATGACGATTGTCAAGTATATAAGCACAGCATTCTTCTTTGGTAAGCACGCACGTACCACCTCTCGCCGCTAGGGTGAAGTCAAGAGCCATCCAATTTTGTAGCACAACAGTTCTCATTGCATTCAGTTCATCAGTCACCAGTTCTAGGGCAGAAAAAATTGCATTACTCATTACTTCGAGAAGTTTCAATAACTTTCTCAGCTCCCAGATCGATTTGACTGCTCCATAGGCTGGGAATATTCCTGCCCAGGATATAGCACTGTCACTCAAGTCCATATGAGTCAATTCGCTTTTGTCTTTTACTGAATTATGGTCTTTCCAACCAGCTTCGATCTTTCCAACTGGATTCACAGGTTTCTTAACTGGACCTTCGGATTTTCGAGCTGTTTCTCTTATGTTTCGTATCTTACCCAAAGGTAATTCTGCAGTATGTCTTATTGCCGGAACCAAGTAACCCAAAAAACAACTGCCGGACCAATTCTCAGGTAACCATTTATATGCCTTTTTCCCACAAATAAAATAACAGTTTTCTACTTTAGTACTAATACGCATCAGCCCTGCATGAAACATTTTCTGATCTATAACTGACAATTGTTTAAACAGAACTGGATTTTTTTTAATGTCACTCATAGTTGTTTTCAATGAGTTCAAATACGAGTCATAATTAGTATTGCAAAACGTATTGCCATTACTATTCTTAATATAACATCGGTAAGAAATAGTTATGTTACAATTGCTCCAGCCCACCTGGAGAGTGTTATTTTTATAGAAACATACAACTCCTTTTTGTGTGACAGGTAAAAATAAAGCTATTTTGTCCTGTGATCTCACCGCTCCTGTGTCAAAAAGTAAATTCTCCCAAGTCTCATTTATCCCCAAAGGGACAGCGGACATTATCAGTCCTCCATATGCTGTTGGTATAGCTGTACAAACCCAGCAATTTGAAATGTTCATAGTCTCTGCATACACACGTTTCATGGCTAGGTATGTGTTAAAATTTGGATGCCAGTCTATAGACGTTTCATCACGCCTTCCCACTTTCACTTGTGTGGTTGTGTGCAGGATAAACCACAGCAAGAGGAAAATTGTCACGATTACAGTTAATAAATGTACACACAACAAAATGATTATGCAACATCTCTGGGGTTGATCTAAACTTCTATTTGCTTTGTTTTTGGCCATCTTGGTCTGGTTGTGTATCAGTCACAAAGTTTTTATCAAGTTGAAAGTTCTTTACCGGTTTACAATGCGTCAAATGAACCCAGGACGTCCTCCCAGCCACTCTAACTGCAGTAAGCGTTGCCAACAGAACCTGGTACGGTCCCTCCAACTTTGGACTCGCCCAATTCTTCCTTTTCGTCACTTTCACCCAAACGTATGTCCCAGGAACCAAGACTGCTTCCACCGGTCTGGTCTGTTCCTTATCTGAAAAAGAGTTAAACTGCAAAACAGATTTATTTGTTAACAGTTTCCTCATATAACTAGCTAATGAACTGTCAGCCTCTTGCTCTGCAGGCATGAGAGCTTTCCACTGAGGCACATAATATGCTCTCCCAAAAACCATTTCAAAGGGAGTCAAACCCTTTACATTTGGAACCATTCTCATACTCAGCAGTGCTAAAGGCAGACAGTATATCCAATTATTTTGGGTCTCCTCTACTAGCTTCCTAAGTTTATTCTTTAAGGTACCATTGTGCCTTTCCACCAGTCCTGCTGACTGTGGGTGGTAAGCACAATGGTTCTTCAAGGAGATACCAAAAAATCTCCCAAGCTGGTGAATCGTTTGATTCACAAAATGTGTGCCATTGTCACTATAAATCCTTTCTGGAATGCCAAATCTAGGGATTACTTCTTTTTATCAGGGCTTTTGCCACTGTTGCTGCATCCGGGTTTTTAGTTGGAAAAGCTTCTACCCATTTAGAAAACATATCTACAATAACTAAACAAAACTTTTTCCCTTCACATTTATTCAATTCTATGAAATCCATACAAATAGTATGAAACGGGTATGGTGGTATAGGAAAACTTCCTTGCTTGGTTTTAAATGCCCCTTGTGCGTGATGCTTGTTACAAGTATGACAAGCTACACAAAATTGTTTTGTGTAATTTGTGTATCCGTATGTTTGGAATATTCGATTCACTAACTGTACCATCCCCCCTGTTGAGACATGGCACTGCCCATGGCTCAACAAAGCTGCATATCTAAATAAATTAGACGGCAATATCGGTTTTCTTTCTTTGGAAATGTACAGTCCATAAGAATTGCACCTCGTTTTACCCATTTTTTGTTTTTCTGCTCTTGTAGTAAGCATCTGCATTGTTTTTAACATGTCTAAATCTAAAATCTCAGAGGGTTGTAATTCCTCATTTAAAAGTAAAGTTTCTGAGTCTGAGGCTGCTTGCTTTGCAGCTGCATCAGCTCGTGCATTGCCTTTTGAAATCTTATCCTGCTGTTTTGTATGAGCTACACATTTACAAATAGCTACTTTGGTAGGTAACTGAATAGATTCTAATAACTCCAAAATAAATTGCGCATGATTAATAGGTTTTCCACTGGATGTTATCATTCCTCTATTTTTCCATTGTTGTGCAAATACATGAACTGTAGAAAAAGCATACTGACTATCAGTATATATGTTCACACTTTTATTTTTTGCTAAAGTACATGCCCTTGTCAAAGCTATCAATTCTGCTGCTTGTGCAGATAAGTTGTGTGGTAAGGATTGAGCTTCTAAAATTTCAGTGTCTGTAACTACTGCATACCCCACCAGATTCTTCCCTGTAGGACCCCTTCTGCATGAGCCGTCCACGTAATATGTCACCTCAGCATTATCCAAGGGCTTATCTGTAAGATCTTGTCTAGGTAAAGCTAACTGTTCAATTTCCTGCAGGCAGCTGTGTGGTCTGCCCTCCGCAGGAGTTGGAAGTAATGTCGATGGATTCAATGTCGTACATCGTTCAATCGTCATATGAGGTTGGCTCAGCAGTATAGTCATACATGAAAGATGTCTAGCAGGAGAAAGGTATGCTACTTTCTCTTGCAGTAAAATTATTGCAACTGCATGAGGCACTCTCAATGTGAGAGGGCGGAATAACACCACTGAGGCCGAAGCCTGTACTGCCATTGTGGCTGCAACTACTGCTTGTACACAGTGAGGCAAAGATCGCGCCACTAGATCTAACTGTGATGAATAGTAGGCTATGGGGTGTTGCTTGTCCCCATGTTGTTGCGTAAATACTGACGTCATATATCCTTGCTTACAATCTACGGTCTGAAAGAACCGTTTGTGATAATTTGGAAGTCCTAAAACTAATGAAGAAGCTATTAACTGCTTCAACCTGCAGAAAGCCATTTCTGCTTCAGTTGTCCATTGTAAAATGTCTTGTGCTGCCATTGGTGTCTTATGTATCAAGTCAGTCAGTGGAGCAAATTCCAAAGCATAATTTGGTATCCAGCTCCGACAAAAATTAGTTGTACCTAAGAAAGACATAATTTCTTTCTTGGTTGTTGGTTTGGGTGCTTGCAAAATCGCTGTTTTTCTTTCCTCATCTAGTATTCTACCTTCATTGGATATTACATATCCCAAGTATCTAACTTGTTTTCGCCAAAGTTGCAACTTACTTTTGTTTACTTTGTGTCCTTGTGTTGCTAAAAATGTCACTAATGCTACAGTATCCTCCCTGCACTGTTGCTGGGTGGGTGCTGCTAGCAAGATGTCATCTACGTAAAGTAGAATTTGACTACCTCCCGGTGAGGTAAATCCTGCCAGGTTGCTAGCCATTTCTTGTGCAAATATTGTTGGGCTCTCACAATATCCCTGTGGTAGTCGAGTATACGTATACCTCTTACCCTGAAATGTAATTGCAAACCAATATTGACTATCAGGATGTATAGGTATTGAAAAGAAAGCATTGCTAATATCTACCACAGAGAAATACTTCTGTTGCGGTTCTAAATCATTTAACAAAGTATGTGGGTCTGGCACCGTGGGTGCTCTAGGTATAACTGCACTATTTACAGCTTGTAAATCTTGTACCATCCGCCATTCCCCGTTTGCTTTTTTAACAGGAAATAGGGGTGTATTACATCGTGAATCAGGAAATTCTACCAGTACTCCTTCTTTGAGTAATGCTGCTATTATAGGCTTAATTCCTATTTCTGCATCCTTTCTCAAAGGGTATTGTCTTTTCTGTGGTCTAAAAGCTGACTTTGGGGTAATTGTAACTGGTCCTGCTGTTCGAATAAGTCCTACATCTGACTTGCCTGTTGACCAGAGAGTTGTTGGAATTTCACATAAGGTCTTTTCTTCTTCTTCTAATAAGAATGCTAATCAGCTGTCCTCACTAGATTGCAAGTGTACAGCTGGATGTGTCTGTGTCAACCAATTCAGTTTTTGTTTTTGTATCCCTTGTTCTGACAGTTCTAAATCAGTCTGTTTCTCCCATCTTGTTACTTTTTCTCCTAAATCTGCCCATTTAACACCTTTGTTCTTTGTCAAGCTGACATGTGGCAACCGATTCGATCTATACAATCCAAGGAATTCTTGAGGTAATGAACAGCTAACTACACTGTTCCCCTCAGCATCCCAGTACAAAGTACGCAAAACCAATCTAGTTACATGATTTCTAAACAATTCTTGCTCATATTCTCTATCAGGTCCTGGTGTAGTACAGTAGTATAGAGTACAGTGTAACAAATGCTGTTGATCAGTGTCAAGGGAGGGGGCTTTACTGATAGCTATGTTCATCAGCTCCTCAGTTACTGCCCCTGGACCAGTCGTGACCAGGTCCTGGCTGTACCAGTAAAAAGTTTCACCCTCCGGTCGCATTACAAAAGTATCCATTTGTCTCTGTGCCTCCATACCTTGTACAGTTGGAACTACTGCTATGCCAAATATCTGCATAAGGTCCCTGTCCAATAGGTTTACTGGACACTTTGCAGAAACAACTATTTTACTTCTCTGGGTCATACCTGAAACAGGGTCAGTTATTGCTATATCATGGGAAAGTGGTTCCCTGTATAGCTGTCCATTTGCGGCTTTTACTAGTATATAATCAGGTGATTTGGATTGTTCTGGTAACTTGGAGGGGTGTATCAAAGTCCATGATGCTCCTGAGTCACACAGGAATTTGACTTCCCTTCCCTCCACCAGAAGTGTAACTTCCGGTTTCGTATCTGCCAAGTAGAGCTCTAAGCTCAATAATGCTAAGTCCAAAATTTCACTTTCTTCATCCTCCATATCTACTTGCACTTCCTCTACTCCTTCTAACACATTTACATTTGTTTTCTGTTGATTAATTTTCCCTGACGATTTCTGACTTTCACTTGATGTATCCTTACTATCATATAGTCAGTCCTCATCTCCCTTATCTTCTGTGATTACCTTTTTGTTTTGCCTACAATCCCTTGCTAGATGTCTTTTTTTCCCGCACTTGAAGCATTCACCTTTCTTTTTCCTCTCTTCAAAATCTTCTGATCATTTGTCAGACTGTTTGTTTCCCTGGGCATTCTTCTTGCCCTTTTTACCTGACTGCAATAGAAATACTTCAGCTCCATCTTCAGCAGTGAAGACTTGTGCCTTCTTTTTCTTTTTACTATTAAAATGTCTCTCAGCATGTCTAGCGTATTTGAGTAAGGCTTGTAGCCTCCCTGTTCGATGATCTATCATATGCTTCGTAATGAAGCTACTAATAGGTGCAATGCAACCTTTCAAAAATGCATTTTTTAATTGTTGTTCATACGAGGAATCATTTGTTTGGTTCTCAGGAACCGACATACAGCTATGATTATTAAAACATTCTAATAATCTAGCATAATATCCATCTATTGCCTCATTTTCCTGTTGTATGCATTGATTAATGCAAGTCCAGTCTGCTCTGGGTTTCCATTTCTCAGAGATTTGGTCTGTCAGACCTTTCACTCTGTTGTCTAACTCTGTGTCACTATGTGGGAGTGGTCTAAGCTCTGCATTATGAGGATTCCAGGTGCCACAAATCATGTGCCAATCTGGACCTATAATTTGTCTTACTACTTTTTCTACTTCTTCCCCATTCAAGTGGTAACTTAACCTCATGCCTTGTAAATCTTCTAAAAATTTCGTAAAATTAACTTTCGGATGGGGGATTCCCTCAGTAGCCTTCCGGATATCTTCCGGTGTCCATGGTCTATATACTAAGAGTGTTGGATCCTGTCCTTCCTGTCCTGCCTGAGGATTTGGAACTTCTATAAGTGGGCATATTTCTTCCTCACTCTCATCCTGTAGATTTCTCTCTATTGGTATGATTCCGTGTCCCAATGTGTTTTACGTGTTCGGGACCTAGTCTCAATAGGATCTCTAACAAATGGTTGTGGTCTTGCTGAAACTTCAGGATAACGTGGAGGCGGACCAGCTTGTCCACTCGCTTCAAATCCTGAAGGGGGTAAGGGAGGAGGAGGAGCTGTCGCTATTACCAAGTTATTATCCTCTTTGTCTAAGAATAATGTTTTTGAATTTTTAAGCTTCTGTTCTCTACGATTTGCTTCCTCAATCCACCTGTGTGCTTGAGGTATGCCTAGTTGGCATTGCTTTTTTGCCTGACCTCCTGCATCAGATTTAAGCTGTTTAAGGAGTTTAACTAGTGAAGGTTTATCTAGTTTACCATCAAATTCATATTTATTAACCCATTTCGTATAATACCTAACGTTATCAGAACGTTGTAATTGCATGTATTTTGCGTCTTCGGTTAGGGGCGGATCTCATGAGGTTTTAGTGCACTGATTACCCATGTCAAAGAAAATGTTACGTAACCCTTTTTATCATGTGATATCAAGTTCTTAGTTCCTGTTCACAGTTTATCTAGAATAACTGTCTACCTTATTCTGTTACCCTGATCTATGACCAAATATACAGTACTTCCTTTTGTCTCTGATCTGCAAAACAAATCTTGACAACAATATATTGTAACCTAGTCCCTGATCTAAAACAGAAAAAAAAAGGCAAATTCTTCCTACCTGAGCCTCCGGTATTGAAAATCATTCAATTTCCTCTTTTCGGCCACAGATCAGAAAGTGGCCAGCCTCTTTACACACGACAATTCAGTCGGAGGTCTTTTCACTCAAGAAGAACCATTTCGGTAACTTCTCCTGTGCAGTATTCCACCACCGATATGCTCTGATCTGCAGCTTACAAAGGGAATTCCGTCTTGCGAAGGACCAAACTGTTAAATAAAATTAAGAATTCAATACACAGGAGGTTCAGATTCAAAAGTTTACTAGTGTACACCAGGAGGCAAAAAACCATACAAGTACAGAATTTTGTCTGACATGAAACAGGAAGCACACAATTTTATACAGGTTTAACATTCAAGCTATGCCCACCTTGCTGATGTGATATGTCACAGGGCATCTACATCACTTTAGCTTACAAGCCTCTATTCTTTTAATCAGCTGATGCAGTATATTTTAAAAACTTTTCCTCTAGATACAATACGGCCTTGCTATCCAGCTGGTCAGTCATAATGTCTTTCTGTAAAGTTACTTGTTCAAGGTTTCAAATCAGTTCGAATACAATAGCAGCTTCAGTCTTTTAATGTATGTCTTTGTTCTCTGTTATACTTTCTCACACAGCTGCGTGCTATCTAATTAACACATATACAAGGCCAGATCATCCCAACAGGAAAGAGCAGAAGATTTTATTATTTCACACATTTAATTTCCTGACCCAGCAGATAATCACTTGTGAAAAGCATAAACATTAAAACTTGCTAAGCTAGCATCCTGTCAGGGTCAGGGATCAGCTTTTGCTTCAAGCCACACTGCAGTTTCAAAACTACTTCACATTTAGACATGAAATAATTTTACTACTATATGATTAATAGAATAAAATGCATTATATACTATTTGCTTTTAAACTAGCATTTCTCATGTATTCAAATACACATTTTTCTAACAAACATACGCCCTTATTTTCTATACTTGTCAAAAAATTGTGAAGCCTTTGTCCACTTGGTAGGGGGAGATGATAAAATGTGTGGAAAGCTCTCCTTTGAGTATCATCTAATCCCAATGCTTTAATGCATCTCTAGACATGTTATACTTAAGAATTCATACAAATGTTTAATTTAAACACTTTGTTCCAATAGTTTAACATGCATTCTTGGCCCATGCTTTTGATGTATTTTAAGATCTTACTGTATGAACTCTTTTTCATTTCAACAGTAGCAAACAACTGCTTGTTGGCAATTCTCACATTTATATTTCAGTTCAATAACATGCAAATACTTATGAACACAACTGTTTACATTTACAAAACTTTGTAAAATGTCTTTTTCTGTTACTGAGTCTACAGATTTAATTAAAACAAAACAATGTTTCTTCCTATTATGTTTATAGCCACATCAGCTGTATGAGACTTGAATTTTAATTGCATATGCTTTGCTCTTCATATTGATTGCTTTTCCTTGTCTCCATTTCAGTTACTTCCTAATGTTTCTCATTTTTCACGTTCATCAGTGTTGCAAACTATCATACTCTATTTCTCATCTTTGCCTTTTTGTTTTACTTACATTTTATCTTTTGCACATTTCTACAGTTAATTCTTTTAACTTAAATTTGTACTAGAAATTAGTAATTTAATTTCCTCTGTATTCATCCACTGCTTTTCATAAGGTCAGCTGTTTCTCAGCCTTCCCCATCCTTTATCATTTCATATACCAAAAAAACACTTTGACGGTTGCTAAATAACTTACTAGTTTCATAGTCTGGTTGTACTATTTTGCAGAATAACATAATAATCAATACTCTCTACTGGAACATTATAAATAAACTGTCAAAATAAGTAGGAAATTCTTTGTAATCTCAAAATGATGTCTAAAGTTCTCTTATGTTTGTAATTTTATCTTTCTCCTTTCAAGAAAAGCAAAACAGTTAAGCATATTCAAGAATAACAAAAGCACTATACCTTTTGAAGCTCTCAGCTAATCTACTAACGCAGAGGGACAAATAAAATAAGATTCCCTGAAGTGAGAGAATTTTTGGTAGTTGCACCTAGGAATTTTTTTTTCTAATTGGAAATTACAGGTCTGTGCATGCAAATGTGCATACACCTGAAAACAAATATATTTCTTCATGCCTGAAGACACATTTCAATTCTAGCAAAATGTCTTCATTTCTCCAAATATTCATTGTCAGTAACTCAACAAGTAGCATACTTACCTTTGGTGCTGGAAGATCAGAAGGATGTTGATTCGACATCCCATTCCAGGTGAATGGATTACGTATCAAATTGCTGACACTGCAGTGCAGCAATAGGCACCACTTCACTCCTAAGTGTGTCATATTTTGGATGACACTAAATCTACCTGCTTGAGTTGGTGGCAGTTCAGAAGGATGCAGACATTCTCATGGCACTTATCAAAAAGATTAGGGGAAGATCCCCGGGGTCCTGGCCAAATTTCCCCATGTAGTATATATTCCACCTCTGGTCTCCACTGAAAAGAGGCTATTAGCTTAGTGGGACTAGTCCAATCAACAAAGGATAAATAAATATTTCATTAGTACACATACTATATGGTGTCTGGATTGTAACTGAATAAGGCAGAGACAATTTAGAGGAGGTTAAGCTCCATGAGGTTTTTCTCATACTTAACACTGGTTACAACAGACCTCATGATATGTACAGCTCCCCAAGTACCTTGTCAAAATAACTAGTTTGCAATTATCTGCTTTGATTCTGTTTCTTTATCCCTTCCTTATACATAGGTATTACTACTACTGGCTTCCATTCTTCGGAAGCATATCTACATTAGAAGGATTTATTAAAAAGGAACAGAATCACTCCATTCATTTGAGCAAGCAGCTGCTCACTATTAGTAGTCTTGATGCTGTCTGCCCCAGCAGAAGACTTCAGGTTCAGTCTGTTAAGATTATTCTTCTTTAGAATTTACTCCATGGTCCTGTGAACTGTACCATCTTTAATGTTTTTTTTTTTTTTTTGGATCATCCCTTTCATTCCATTTCATTCATTCATACTCTGATTGCCTGCTTAATACTGTATGAACTTTTTTTCATTTCAACAGTAGCAAACAACTGCTTGTTGGCAATTCTCACATTTATATTTTAGTTCAATAACATGCAAATACTTATGAACACAACTGTTTACATTTACATGGTCATGGAAATTTGGAGTTACCCTTACACTTACTTGGATACAAGGCTGTGAACTTATCCTGAATGGAGCACCAATCAGTCTATAGCACATACACATACTCATTCATTTACACATGCAATGTACACCTACACACAGTTTGGAGGAGCACCAGTTCACCTATAGCTTGTATTTGGGAGATATGAGGAAACTGGAGCAGCCAAAGAAATCCCATGTGGACAAAGGGTGGATGTACAGCCTCTAACACAATGCATTCCAGCCAAAGATCAAAATGGAAAACCAAGTAGTGTAAAGCACTAATGATAACTGCAGCATGGTGCTCATGTTGTTGGCATTGAAGATCTGCTTGTGTATAATGTTGACTTAATCATTGCCTGTCTCTTCTGTACAATTTTCTAGCTTTATAATGCCACACATTTTTATTCTTTTCCTCTGCTCATGTACTTAAAAAGCCCTCTTCTGATTCTACACATTATTGTGTAATTGTAGTTTCTTGTGCATACTAAAAAAATCTTACTTCATTGGTATCTTACACTATCCTTAAGCTTTGTAGGACTCATCTCTCATGCTAATCTTATACAGTTTACTTTTCCTTATTTAAAATGTCTGACAGAAAGATGATCTTCCTATGCCCTCTCCTGTAGACTTTAACTTTCCTGGCATTAATGATTAAGAAGCAGCACTAGTTCCTTCATTGAATCTTTAATAGGAGAAGTTATTTAAACTGTCTTTGAATTGGCAGAAAGCACAAACAGAGGTTATTTAAGTTAACATCTATGACTTGGAAGAAAGCCCTCACAATGCCTTTCCAATGTCAGTCTTCTTTAAACATTTTTCATCTTTCTATAAGTTTAGCTTCAATAATAATGCTTGGATTTACTGCTGTCTGGACATGGTGAAGTTTAACTTGCTAAGGGTAAAGAAACTAATCTATGCAAACTATAAGACTGAGTTAATTTCATCCACACAGTCTACATTTACTTTTATTTAGCTTATTATTCCACTCTACTGCTAGTAAGTTATGGTCTCCTATGTGACTGTATCTTTCACATTCATCCTACTGAACAAAAAATAAATAAAATCTGTTAAAAACTTCAGTTCAGTGGAAAGGTTACTGAGCTTATTTAACATGAATATTCTCAACTGGACAGTGTGCCACATATATGGGCATTTGTGAATGGGTTAGTATTTCTTTAAGTGAGCTAAGTTCAAAGGGCATATGAGGTAAGAGAATCTCCCTCTTCAATAAAGTTGATCAGTAACAGGTCTGTCTGGTTCTGAGAGAGACAAGATTTGTATTTTAAAAATAAATTGCAGACATACTGTGAGTAAAAGAAAAGTCTTCTGTGGGTAGACTAATTTTTGTCTTTTATAATTTTTCCAAGTCTTTGGGGTTTCTAATAGCTTGATGGGAATTGACCCCATTCCTAAATCAAAGTATGACTCAGGTTCATGAACTTAATATTGTTTTAATCTTTGATGTTAGCCACAAGTACTCTTTGCAGCACTTGCAATGTGCCCAATAATGACTCATTCTGTAAGCTGTACAAAGTTCCATGTATCAGTAACATATCTAAGTACGACTGTAAATTGTTTTTAGAAGACCCATTGCTCCTACTAATATTGGAACTGTCTGGGTATCCTTCTTCCATATTGCCCTTGTTTCTGCCTGCAAATCTTGGTATTTTGTGACTTTGTGTCGCTCTGTATATAAGACACTGTAGTCAATGGGTGCAGCAATTTCAATGATCAATGCTATTTTTTTATCTTCTTTTCATGGACTACTATATCTGTTTTTCTCATATCTACTTTTGAACTGTTGGTAATGGGTGATCCCATGTAATATAAACCATCATTTTCTATAATGTTTTGTGTCTTGTTTCCAGTGCTTTTCAGCTACTTCAATATTACAGTTTGTACAATCCCCAATGTGACAGTCTTGCCACATTATTATGCCTTTCAGTATACAGTCTTTCTGCCATTAGTATATCACAACCGGCAACAAGATGTGCAACTGCTTCCAATTTTGTTTTACAAAACCTACATTTGTCTGTTTCTCCCACATTCAATGGACTTTGTAAACTGACATGTATGTAAGCCTACTATGTTGGGCCACCAATATTAATATTTTGTCTTTTAGTTTAAATTTACCTCTCCTTAACCATTTCTGTGATTGATCCTGATCAACATGAGGTTGTTCCAAGAGTTTTGTATACTTGCAACTATATTTACACATTTTCCACATTTCTTGCCTTCTCATCTGATCATTCACTTTATCTTCATTTTTTTTTGGCACATTGAGTTGCTGCCTGATTTTTATCTACTTTTGGTTTGATTTCCATTCCCACTTGATGCCGATAAGCTTCTGCTAAACTAAGCAGGGAAATAATCTTAGACTTATTCTCATGTTTTAAAACTTTCAATACTTTTGGGTCTTGTGAGTTCAGCAGATACGTGTGCAGTCCCACAACTGTAAATCTATACATGTAAGCAATTTCAAGGAAGCCAATACCACCTTCAGAACAGGAAATACATAGTCTTGGCATACACCGATTTTCCTATTTTTATAAATCATCTGATAAGCATGAAGCATCATTCTTGTTTTCCTGTCCAACTTCTCCAACACATTTTGGGGACAGTCAATCATTCCAAAACGGAAAGTTGGTACAAGATGAGCAAATTGGTTTACAGCTTGGACTTTCTTCCTATATGTCCTTGCTGTTTTCAGTATTAATTTTAGTGTTCTAAAACATTCCTAAGTTTTATTCACATTTGTTCATGTTTTATTGCTGATCCTTCATCAATTCCCAAATATTTATACACTCCCTCTTGCTCAAGTTCTTTTATATCACATTCCTGTCCCAAACTTAAGTTTTATGGATGCTGCAGCTTTCCTGCTTTAAAGGTTGCTTTTGCACATTTATCAAGACTAAATGTCATTCTTTATATCATCTGAAAAAGTTTTGACCACTTACAGTTGTGCTTTCAGTTCCTCATCTGATGAACTATACAGTTTTGAATCACCTACAAAAAAAAAAAAAAGATGAGAAGTCTTTACAGTTTCTCTGGGAGCCAAATTGTAGTAATGACCTAATCTGTTAAGCAGACAGCTTAATGGGTTAATGGCAAGACAAAAGAGCAGCAGTGACAAAATCCTCCTTTGAATCTTTATCCCTGGAATAATTTGTCCTTTATCGTGGCTTAACTGCAAAGTGGTTTGCCACTGTTTCATGGTTACTGTAATGTAATCGATCAATGTAGGCTGTATCTTATAATCACTCTTTTATCCATGAATGTGGGATACTGTAAAATACTTTATTTTAGTCTATCCATGCCATACTTAGATTCTTACCCTGTTTATATTCTTCATTATGACTTTAACAACAAATGATTCTTTCTTCCATACGACTTTCTTTGGTTATCTTTTTGTTCTATTGCCATGGCTGAGTTTTCTTATATATGACTATAAACTCTGTCAGCATCAGTTCCAGTGTACAGTTTACATGCCATTGGAAGGCAAGTTATTGGTCTATAGTTTTTGGACAGCTTGCAGGTTCATGCTTAAGTAGGAGTATTGCTTCTCCTGTTGTTAATCAGGCTGATGTTTGCTTGGGGTGCGGATATAAACAGTTCTTACTCATGGCTAAATCTTCATGTAAAGATGTTAATACTTTTAGCCAGAAGTTAGGTACTGTATCTGAGCTAGGGTTTTCCAATTAGAAGCTTTTCTTTTCTTAACTTTGTTTCAAACTCTCTAGCCGTTATTTCATCCCATTTTTTATCCTGTATATTTGAACTTCTTATTCTTTCTTTTACTTTCTCTATTCATTTAAGATCTTTGCTATGTTACAGGGGATCTTCATAGATATTTCTCCAAAATGTATCTATTTCTTCTTTTTTTGGTGGTTTTCCATTCCTCTTGCCTTATTTCCCAGTTCTGTATAAACATTTTTGGATCATCAATAAATTGCTTATTTTGTACTTTTCCTTTATATTTATCTACATAGTTTCTAAGTTTTTTCTGACTGTGCTGATATTTTTCTGACTGTGCTGATATTTTTAGTCTATTTGCGATAGTGCACAATAGATCCTGAGCTGTTCTGATACTGCACATTCCTTTTATCACATCTTTGAGTATTTTTGTTGATATTTTCCCTCTTCTATACTCTTCTAACAGTGACATTTCTTGTCTTAATTACTTTATAGTTTTCTCTATTTGATACTTCATGATGGCATTAGATTTCTCCCCATCCTTTCCCTTACTACCCCATGTTTTTGTGGTAAGACTTTGTTATTAATTTAGCCCCATAGTAATATATCCTATTTACTTCTGTTATACCACATAGATCTCTATGAACAGTCCTAATTACTGTGCTCATTTGTTTTAACAAACTAACTTTTTGGGTTTTATTGACTTTCTGTAGCCTATTTCTTTCACTGATCTTAATGTCTGTCCACCTCTGCTAAATCAAGCAACTCTTCTCTTAGATAATTTTTTAACCAAAAAAGGCAAAATAAGCTAACCACACTGCTAAAGGAGACTCACAAGCAAAACAACCAAACTGCAAAAAATAATTGTGAGTCAACCAACACGGTCCAGGCAGGATAAACTTCTGTTGAACACCAAGAATGTATTTAAAAAAACTGTTTTATTGAAGAAGGTTAGTGCTTTCGCTAGGTTACCGCTTCATCAGACCAAATACAAAAGTATGTTAAAACACAAGGCTATTTAAAACATAGCACAACCAATCAACTAAAACTAATTAAAAAAGACCAATCAAACAACGTGATGTAACCCATATGTGCTATGTCTTAAATATCTCTGTGTTTTAACATATTTTTTATTTGATCTGATGAAACGGTAACCCCACGAAAGTGCGAACCATCTTCAATAAAACAGTTTTTTATACATTCTTGGTATTCAACAGAAGTTTATCCCGCCTGGACTGTGTTAGTTGACTCACAATTATTTTTCTCAATATTTTCTAACCTCCAGAATGTGAGTACGCAGCAAGTTCAAGCTGTTAATAACATAAGAAAAATACTGGTCAAAAAACTATGAATTAATGATTATAGTTGCATTGAAGCTAGATACTGGTGAAAAATGCAATAAATCCGATTAGACAAACTACAAAAGTAAGCATACACAGTTATTTCTGACTACATTGTGAATATAAAGCAAAAATACTAGCTGCTTCTCCAGATAGCACCCTTACAAGGTTAGAGCTCCTATTTATTCTAGACAGGTTTGACTGTGTAACACTTGGCATGGTGAAATGATGTCATGCAAATCAGATGCAAAATGGCTCATTGTCTGCCACAATATCTAACAAAGGCACAGTTAGCAGTCTGAGTAGCTGTCCTTATTATGCTAAAGACATACAGAGTGAGAATATTTTCACTTCACCTAGAACTACAAAAGTATTCAAAAGAAACTCCTTAAGCAGTACTGAGACCCCTGCTGACCGAGGACAGTCCATTCTTGAATCATATAAACAGACTCAAGTCCTGTGTGCACAGAAATTTAATTTTACTGGCAAATAAGGTGTCTCACCAAATAAATATAATAAATGAGTATCAGTGGTTTGCTTCACTGTTTTTTCAGAAACATAAGTCACAGTATGCAGGTAAATTTTGGACTACAGATACAGTTTTGTGAAACTATACTGATCTGTTTGAAGACTTAAGTTGTCTGCAGGGTGAATATTACATAAAGTTTTCTTCTGAGATGGAACCTGTGGCAAAGCTACAAATTAACATGATCTGAAGCTTATGGAAGCAATGGGAGTCACTGTCAAACACTCTGAACCAAGAGAATTACATGGCAACAGTGATGAACCAGTGCATATTAATCATATGCATACATTCTCTAAAATGGAACCTCAGAATGTTGAAGAAGTTTGTTTGTTTGTGTCTTTTGGCTTTTCCTGGTTAGGGGTCGCCACAGCAGAACTCCGGTCTGCTAATGATTGGCAGTAGAGTTTTACGTGCTGGCTTGCCAGGCCTAACGCACAACCTTCAATGAAGGAACACCCGTTCACGCATGTCGCCACACAGAAGACGCTCTAACTGAGAATCGAATGGACAACGTCTAACTGTGAGGTGACAATGCTACCGCAGCACCACCACCGCAGTCTAGACTGTTGAAGAAGTAGTAGTTATTAAAGCCAGAGTCTAGATTTTTTTTTTTTTTTTTTTTTTTTGCTACCCTTGATGCAAACCAAGGGTTTTGGCAGATCAAGTTGGAAGACCTCATTTACACATTCTGCACTTCTAATACACATTTAGGTTGATGCAAACTCTTGGGGCCACCTTTTACAATATTATTAACTTCAGAAGTGTAGCAAATGGCAGCAGCTACAACAGCTGAAGGACTAGATGGAATTGTCAGCGTAATCAATGGCACTGTAGTTTGATGTGCTGCAAAGCAGGAGTATGATATGCGACTAGTAAATTTACTTGATGGAATGAGATCTGAAGCTTTGAAGCTTAAACGGTCCTAATGGTAAATGCAACTTTGCTGAAATACCAGGGTCACATTTTAACTACAGATATACTTTAACCATATGCTGGCATATTCAATCCCATATTAATGTATAAAATCCTATTGATAAATCATCCTCAAGCAGTGTGCCATATCTGTCCAAGTTCATCCTCAACTACTGTCAGGTGTTAATAGTTCCACTAAGGAAGCTACTAGAACATGTAGTAGCTTGGTATAACTAGTTACTACAGTACCAACTCTCAGGTTCTGTGATGTCACTACCAATAACTTTGCAAGTAAATGGCAGCAAGATCTAAGTGCAGTACTTTTGCAAGAGGGTAGTCCAGTTGCTTACAAATCTAAAACACTAACATATGCACAAACACAATGCAGAGAGATACAGATGCTTATCATAGCATGTGATTAACAAAAATTCAATTACTGCATTTATAGTAAGAACATTATACTAGAGTCAGACCATAAAAAGCTTCAAAGCATCTCCAAAAATCATTACAGAAAGCACTGACATGTCTTCAAAGAAAGTTATTTCCATTGATGAAATATTACTTGCAAGCTCACTATAAACCTATTGCATTAATTCACATTACTAATACTATGATTTGGGCATATTTAAGTAATTGCAAAGAAGACTTGCTTGAAAAGATATCAAGGTGTTATGGATGGTATCTGAGTTGCTAATACAAGCAGAAAATGTACAGGATTAAAGGCTTGTACTAGAGTGGACTTAGAATTTTAGTTTCTCCATGAAGTCATTGTGACATTGGTTGACAATGTGAAATCAGTATGCCCAGTTATTTTACATTAAGAGGGTTCGTGTTCTGCACTCTTGTGGGAGGAGAGGCTGGACTCTGTCCTTCTGAGCTGGGAATTTCTGGTTAAAGCTTATAGTGCCTGCATATTTGAACTGCTTCTTACTGAAATTGGTACACCTCGTTTGCTGTAGCATAGACTAGATCCAGACCTGCTGAATCTAGCTTTGTTTGTATAACTTGAGCACTAATCCAGGCATTTTTTAAAGTATTCAGTTGTATTTATTACTGCTGGTAGTAACTTGATTAAAGTGTAGCTATCATTTCTAAGTCTTTTGGATTAAGCACTTGGGCTTCAGACCAGTTGTTTTACATTAGGAAGGTTTGTGGCCTGCACTGTGGTGGCAGGACAGGCAGCTTACATCCTTCTAAGTTAGGAACTGCTGATTGAGAGCTCAGTGTCTGTTATTCTAAAAGTGTATTAGTTCTGGTTTAAGCACTTGGGCTTCAGGCCAGTTATTTTATGTTAGGAAGGATTGCGGTCTGCACTCTTGTGGGAGAGGCTGGGCTCTGCCCTTCTGCGCAAGGAATATCTGGTTAAAGGCTTATAGTGCCTGCATATTCTAACTGTTTCTTACTGAAATTGGTACACCTTGTTTGCTGTAGCATAGACTAGATCCAGGCCTGCTGAATCTAGCTTTATTTGTATACTTGTTTGTTTATTTCCTTGAAACGCTAATTCCACCTAAAACGCGGCCTTTTAGCACTTCTGTGGATCCCTAGTGATATCTGCATTGCTTACTGTACTTATTTCCTTGTTTCACTTGTAAGAAAGTTACTGTTTGTCGTTTTTGCATTTAGGTTACCTGTAACACATTGCATTTAAGATACCTGGCACTTGCTCACTAAAGCAATTATATAAGTCAGGTCTAAAAAAATTAAAAGCACTACACCCTCACAAACTCCCCTTGAGTACCTTGTTCCCCATTGGCCCTTTTTTCAATTATAAAGGAATTCCCAATACTATTCTAGCATGTCCAAAGGTCAGTTGTCAATCTCCTCTCCGGTCCAGCAGGTGAATCTGGGAATCTTGAGGCAATGTTACAACTGCCTCATGTACACAGACAACCCTCTCTTCCTCCCAACAAATTCCAACACATGTGAGAGATGCAACCATATAGCCAAACTGGAGGCTAAGCTCTCTCAACTCAGTGCTGGCGTAACCAGTCAGGAGGAGAAGGAAACCACACTCACTACAATTCCAGTCTCACATAGACCTACCACGACAACAAACCAAACACATAAACACACAAAAACATACTCAGAGGCTCTAAATAAAAATCTGCCTAAGCAGCAGAGACCTCCAAAGCAGACACCCAAGCAACCGCTACCCCAAAACAAAACACGTGCAACACATAACTCACAAAGCCAGTGTGCCAAACAGTCACAGCCCTTAAGGCTAAACAACACACCTGATACACTTGTAATAGGTGACTCTATCGTCAGGCACACTGACGTCCCGCAAACCAGGCTGAACAAGGAGAGGGTCACGGTGAGCTGCCTGTCAGGCGCTAGGATCCGCCACATAACACAAGCACTCAGGTCACTCCAAGGCAAGTACAAATATGACTCAGTCATTGTCCATGCTGGTGTGAATGACCTGAGACGTACCTCCCTGGACTACATGAAAAGAGACATAGAGGAGCTCTCTGAGCATGTAGCCCAGGCCGGTATGACCCTGACCTTGAGTAGCATCTTACACTCACCAAGAATGATGCCACAATATGAAGACAAGATGATCAATTTCAACAATTGGCTTAAGTGTTGGTGTCATTCAAAGGGGATCCAATGCCTGTCAGCCTGGGATGACATGCTCAACAAGCCACGATGCTTCACTAGGGACGGCCTGCACCTGTCACGCCTGGGCTTTCGGATATTGGCAAAGGCTCTTGCTACCCCCATAGTGCCTTTTTTAGGCAAGGCTCAAAAGACAAACCCACCTCCATAGGTATCACAAGGGATAAGAAACTAAGAGTAATGCTACTCAACGCCAGAAGTCTAAACCTCAAGATGCACGCACTCGAAACTCTCCTTAGCATGGAGAACATCGATATCTGTGCAGTAACAGAAACCTGGTTCAAGGCTCCCGAGAGCACCCCAGCACTACCAGGTTATACCTCATACCATACTTTTCAGCCCCAAAACTTGGACCGAACCACAAAAGGAGGGGGAGTATCAATATTCGTCAAAGATACCCACACCTCCAGATTGGTGGCACAGCACGAAGCATCAGAGACTATCCATGTGCAACTAACTGTGGGTAAAACTGCCTTCCAGTTTATAGCCTGCTACAGACCACCCTCCCAAACACAGGAACCCCACTTGGCCTTCCTGAGAATACTGGAAAATATGAAGGTCTCTCCAAACACCATTATATTGGGCGACTTCAACTACCCAAACATAGACTGGAAGCATTACTCTAGCTCCAACACCCTAGCCCAAAGGTTCCTAGAATTTATAAACTCAAATGCTATGGAACAACTTGTTACCACTCCCACAAGAGGGGAAAACATACTGGACCTGATCATCACCAACATGGGGACACTATGCTCCAGACCAGAAGTGTATCCCTCACTGGTAAGATCAGACCATAAACTAATCTCACTGGATATTCACATCCCGACCCCACCCCTGCCCAGAAAACCACAGTGAAAAACTTCTCTAAAGCAAATTTCACACGCCTCAAAACGGAGGCGAAATCCTTCAAAGCCCCCGGGCCTGTGGAAAATACGGCCCAAACCGCAGAATCCTTTATAAACGCATTCTATGAACACCTTCAGGAATGCATGGAGCATGCAATCCCAAATAAAACCAAGACCCAATCCTCCAAAGGCAGACGTCCTGTCTGGTGGACCCCAGCCATAAACAAACTATACAATAGAAGGAGGAAGCTACTACATGATAGAGCAAAATCCCAAAAAGGGAAGGCATCTCTGATCAGTATTAGCAAAAAACTACGGGCACTCATAAAATTGTCTAAGGCCAGCTTCGAGAGAAAACTTGCACAGGACACTAAGGATAATCACAAGGCTTTCTTTAGTTATTTTAGGAACCTGGGTGGGAATTCCCAGATATGCTCAGAATTAGTCCAAAATGACAAAAAATACACCGAGCCCACAGACATTGCCAACATCCTAGCTGACAGGTTCAGTGCAAACTTCTCCCCCCTCTCCCCACCAAAAGAGCAAATATCTATCCCAACAGAGTGCTGCCCCCCTGACATCTCAGATGCTCAGGTAAGAGCCGCCCTCTCCAAAGCAAAAAACACAGCATCAATGGGACCAGATGGTGTCCCAGGCTGCGTCCTACATGAACTCCAAGAAGAGCTAAACCCAAACATAAAACTACTGTTCAATCTTAGCCTTACTACAGGATATGTACCCAAAGAGTGGCGTACAGCAACAGTGGTCCCTCTCCACAAAGGTGGTGCCTCAATGGATCCTGGAAACTATCGCCCCATAAGCCTGACTAGCTTGGTCTGCAAAGCTATGGAAAGGATCATCATGGACCTCATAAATAAAGATATTGGGGACCTACAGACACTGGATCCTACCCAGTTTGGCTTTGTTAAGGGCAGATCCTGCCTCTTAAACCTGGTTGATTTCTTTGAAACAGTCACCAAGGCCATTGACGAGGGGAAGGTGGTCCACACAGCCTACCTGGACCTCGCAAAAGCCTTCGATACAATACCCCACTCGGGCATTATAGATAAGCTCACCAGCTTAAATATAAACCCCTATGTCACTAGATGGGTTGCAAACTGGCTCAAGGACAGAACCCACATGGTTAGAATTGCTGGAGCCATGTCAGACTCCAAACCAAGTTACAAGTGGCGTCCCACAAGGCTCAGTCCTGGGACCTCTCTTGTTCGGTATATATTTCTCGACGGTACAGGCCAACACAGAAGGACTGTGGCTGACCAAGTTCGCAGATGACTGCAAACTGGGTGCCATAATCAACTCTCCAGCTGACACAAGCATCCTCCAAAAGGGCCTCATAGAAACAGACAACTGGTGCCAGAGCCATGGCCTCAAGCTAAACGCCAAAAAGTGTATAGTCATCCACTTTGGCAAAAACAAAGTGCCCACAAATTACCACATAGGTGGTAATCCATTAAGTACAGAAGAAGTCATTAGGGACCTGGGGACCCAAGTTGATAGCAATCTCTCATTTGACAACCACGTGGCCAAAGTGGTTAGAAAAACATTTTATATAGCCCACCTAATCATGAAGGGATTCACATCTAGATCAGGAGAGGTCATCGTTCCTCTTTACTCATCCCTCATCAGGCCCATAATTGAGTACAATGCCCCTTTTGGGATGTACCTTACCAGACACCTGCAGCAACTGGAAAGACCCCAAAAGTACCTCACCAAGAGGATCAAAGGGCTCAAACAGATGCCATATGCTGCCCGGTTAAAGAAACTCCAGCTCTACTCAGTGGCATACCACCTGCTCAGAGGCGATCTGTGCCTGACGTATAAAGCCATGTCCAACCCAGAATTAATGGACATGCTGCACCTCAGAAAATCCAAATCCCATCGAGCTACGCTCGAGAGACTTGAACCTCAGCACTGAAATAAATAGGACATGCTGGAGGGACAGATTCATAACCCAGAGGCTCCCTTCACTCTGGAATAAAATCCCAGTCCAGGTTAGGCAGAGTCCCACATTGACTCTCTTCAAGAGGAATCTTGATGAGTGGATGGGAGATCGTAGGTTTACCCCGGCTATCACTTCTGTGTCACTGTTAGACAGAGGCACAGTATACTAACCTCAAAAAATGCATAGCAAAATTAATTTAAAATGGGTGGCGAAAGCCAAACACACTCTGGCTAGGCTTATAAATGCCCTAGGGCAGATAGCCTAGTATGAACCTATGAACCTATATCAAGGTAAACAGATACATATTCAGCAATTGCTGTTTAAAGGTGTCAGAGTAATAATTTCTTCTCAACTACAGTATGCTATCTGAGGTACACAAATCACACATTCACAAAAATAAGTGCAAGGATAAAATCTTTCGCTTTCTCCTGTACATGGACTATTATTTGCAATTCTTGATACTATAAAGCCATCATTAGTGTCTTAGAAGCTATTTTTGTGAGGCATGGAATAATTGAAGATCTATCTGATGATGATCCTCAGATTTTAAATAAGGATTTTCATAACCTTCTCAATAACGTGAACTTAAACACATTGTGTCCAGACTTAGATAGCTTCAGTCTAATTGAAAAGTTGAAAGAGTGGTACAGACTGTGAAAAATATTCTTAGAAATTGTGAGCACACCAAGTATAGCAATACTCCATTAGAATCAACAGGATTATCTCAAGCACAGTTACTGCAACATTGATTTCCTTAACTGTTCTGTTCGAGTTCTGTCTTTAAACCAATGCGCTATCCATCTTACCATACAGTGATATCTCTGTAATACATTTAGTTTACTAATTATGCTAGCATGGGTGATGATGTCAAAAGTCTTGGTCAAAGTAAGGTAAGCTATGGGCTCAGTGTGACCACTGTTAACAGTAGTCATGCTGTATGCACAATGTGACCACTGTCAACAGCTTGAGTTACCTTCTTAAAGATGTTAACCAAATTCATTAGACAGGATCTATCTTTTACTAAATCAAATTGTTGTGGATGCAGCCTGATGAGATTTTAATATCAACGTTAACTAAGTCTGTTATAATATATTCCATGACCTTAGAAATGAGATTATTCAGGCTGATGTCTGTATAGTTTCCAAGGCCAGTAGAACAGCCACCTTTATGGAGTGGTATGACTGGCTTACTTCTCTGACTGAGCCTGTAGCCATGTTCAGGTTAAACAGCTTATGAAGAAGTTCCACCAGTGCATGTGTGATGCTACTGATCAGACAAGCCAGGTATGTTATCTGATCCCATGGAGGAAATGATCTTTGTCTTGGACAGCACTTTCAGTACATATTCTTTAGTGATGATGACAGGGATTGAGAGCAAAAGCCATCTCAGGAATGAAATTTGCTCTAAATATATTCGCTACGGCATTGACAATGTCCACCAGGTCTGAGTAGGTATTATCATTTAGTATGAGTTCTGTACATTGTTGAGTGTTTTTTCTTAGTTTTCTAATGTAATTAAAGGAGGATTTACAACAGTTCTGTTCATGGGTTGTCTTACTAGATCTAATAGGCTTTTTAAAATGTGTAGTCAAATTCCTATCTTACATCTGCTGCATACTCCACTGCATTTTTTCCTTTGTTTGTAGATGTTTATTTATGTCAGTGGATCACCATGACAGTTTGTTTTTAAATTTCCCATGATATTTTGATCTGGATGGGACTTTCAATTCTATACATTTATTTATGCGAGTGTAAGACTTCAGCATTGAATTTGAAGACATTTGTGCACCTGAAGACTTTGAATTCTGATACATTGGTTTTAATGGGTTTAGGTTCCTAGCTTATGGTCTGATTTAATCAGAGAAGGAGTTACTACAGGAGTCTTGCATGATGACATTACATTTTTTAAGTACCAAATCGAGAATATTTTGCTAACAATTTAGTCCAATAAAGGTTTATTTAAGTCTAAAATCCCCTAAGCATACCCAACATTGCTGATGTAGGTATTCTAGTCAGTAACTAGTTAAATTCTCCTAGAATGAGGGAGTTCTTATTTATGGGGCATTTATTCATGATGTTTAGTAACCTGACATGGACTTCTGGGGTCATGGATGGGGTTCTGTAACTGGCAATAATTTGATAGTTGATTTCATTTTGCGTGAATTGGAGTTCAATTTGTAGGTCTCTGGTAATCTGTCCAGAGGTATGGTCAATGAGAAATGTCAATATACAACCACAGTTGTTATGGGGTCTGAATACCCTAAACTCAGGTATGGAGGGAATGTTATCAGAGCATTTAAAACGGGTTCCAGTCATTACACATACATGAATGCCTTCCAAAGGCAGGAGTGCCACAAGAATTGGTATCTTGTTGTTTAGACTTCTAACATTCAACAGAGTTACCTTAATTTGATCCTGTTTTGATATTGATATGTTTGCTATGCTGGAATGTTCATTAACTAAACTTTGCCTGAAAAAGACACTATAGGGCATCAGAAGACTTTAGCCAGTATTCATAAGCCTTTGAAAGAAAGGTGCAGATTATCCTTTTCAAAGTAAGCACAGCCAAATATCTATTTCCATGCTGGCACATAATGGATCCACCACAGAATAACATCAATTACTGAAGCCAGTCATCCTTTCTTTGTACCCAGACATCATTCTTGGAGAGAAGAAGATTCCACTCAGTACTGGGGTCTTGCCTGCATTTTTGGCATTCACAAACAGCTCAGCTATATTTCTCTGCATCTCTCGCAGGGGGTTTACTCCAAGTCATTCAACCGCATGCACAACTAGCATAGCATGTCATACTTATATTTATCTGGTGCAAGGGTCCTAAGATGTCCAAGATCCTGGCACCTGAAAGACAACTCATTGTTGCCTTATCTTGGTCCATTCAGCCTAGTGTGTGGGATTCTCTAAGTCACATTATGTACTCACCAATTACTAAAAATGTATTTAGTTTATGGACAGCACAGTGGTGCAGCAGTAGCTTTGTCACCTCACAGCAAGAGGTTCTCTGTTTTGAATCTCGGCTGGGGTGCCTTCTGTGTGGAGTCTGTATGTCCTTCCCTGCATTCATGTGGGTTTCCTTCCACATTACAAAGACATGCATCTGGAGCATTTTTCCCCAGGCCTCCGTTGAAAATTGGCTTCTTTCCAAGTCAGACTTTCCCGATTAACAAATGTTAAATAAATAAAAATATTTATGGAGTGGTCTGGTGGTACTGGGGTTGAAACTCTTTGTCTCACAGTAATGATTAAAGGTGCAATATTATGGGCTGTAATGTTTGATTCTGCTTTTTATGAGATTCAATCCTTATGGGTCTGAGGTGTACGTAAAAATTTCTTTATGGCAACAGAATACAATATAACATTGTGTGTCAGGTTTGGGTGCATAGATGTGATGTGTTAGTGTAATGCTCACAGTCTGTGTCTTTGTGAGGCATCTATATCTCTTAAATAGCTACATCTTTCACAAATGGAGTTGTGTGTTTACTAGGGATTCATCAACTGTGAGCATAACTTAGTTGATACACTATTTTAAAATACCTAAAACTATGAGACTGGTAACAGAAGAGGTACAAGAAGGCTGATCTTCCATACTGTTCAGTGTAAAGAAAAACTTGATTGATTTACCGAGAGTTACATAATTTAAATAAGACAAAGATTTACAGCCTATTGGGGTAGTTATTGGTTAAGAGCTGGATGGTGCAGTTATATATTTAAGCCTACTTAAGTATGTGCATAATGAGTATATATGTGACTGACAACAGAGATCAGAAGCCTTACTTAACAGCAATGTGGAACTTTTTGTAGTGATTGTGGGCCTACTTATTTCAAGTAGTTTTGAGCTATATGTAGCAGCTATGGGCTAAGAAGTACCACATGAGGTTGCTATGAGCTGCTTTTAAGATGCCAGAACCACAACTATGCACATTACGCAGCTATGTGCAGCTTGTTAGACATGTACATAGCAGAAGTCTGATTACTGATCAGATCTCAGTGATTTGGGTAACATTATGTGCTATAAGAATTATAAGTGCCTGCATCTATGGGATACATGTTGCAGATTCATGACTGGGAAAATGAAAGAGCCAATGAAAACTGAAAAATCTCTAACCAATAGAGTTTCTCTTCTAAAATTGCAGCAATCACCCCAGCTCTCACTAGATCTAATCACCACAAGTTCTAGATGACTCACACCTGGCCAAGACTGTCTATATACTACAAGTTTGAAAACTGAAAAAAATCACAGCAAATAAATGTGTAGCAATACTGAGTAATCCACTTAAGCACTGAAACCATTTGAAAAGCAGTGCAAAATGTAAAACCAATTGAATGAATAGCTGTAACTTCAAATGTAGAAGAAAACAATAAAAATGCAGAAAAATAGTAGAAACCCACTCAATACTGACTTAATAGCTAGGCACCACAAATAACCCATTTGAAAAGCAGTGCAAACAGTAAAATGCCTTTTGTTAATAGATGTAATTTCAGCTTTAGAGAGGATACAGTAAAATAAAGATACAATGAAAGGAACCACTCAAAATTAATTTAGTTAGGCTACTTTAAGCCCAATAAAATACATGCAATTCCTTGTTTCCTGGAAGCAAACTGGGAGTCAAATGTCAATTCTTAGCTTGTTTAAAGGAGCTCAAGGAATGTAGAAAAGGAATATGTATGAAGATCATCCACAATCTTTGACATCAAAATTATTTTAATGGCTGTTATTGTAATAACTCAGTTATGGGGACAGATGGTCTTATCTCACTGAGACTTGTAAACTAGTAGATTAACAGACCCTTAAATAATGTAGTATCGATTGATTCATAGGTTGGTACTAGGCTATCAGCCCTAGGGCCTATACAAGCCTAGCCATAACAATTCCCTGGCTATTTCTTCCCACATTATTTACTTTTCTGGACCCCTGTCTAGCAGGGCGACTGACATGATCCCTGGGGTGAATTTCCTTTCTCCCATCCAATCGTCAAGGTTCCTCTTGAAGAGGTCCAAAGAGGCACTCTGCTTGACATGTATGGGCAATCTATTCCAGAGTCTGGGGAGTCTCTGGGTCAGGAACCTATTCCTCCAGCATGTTTTGTTTATTGTGATGACAAGATTTAGATCCCTGGAGTGTGTAGCTCTGAGGGATTGGGATTTCTTTAAGTGTAGCATGTCCAACAGCTCTGGGTTTGACATGGCCTTGTATGTTAAGCAGAGATCACCTCTGAGTAGACGATATGCGACAGAGTATAGCTGGAGTTTTTTTAAGGTGGTCAGCGTAGGGCAACTGCTTTAGGCCTGTGATTCTTTCTGATCCCAAGTAATGCAGAATTTGAATTTAAGATTCATTGAAGGAGAAAAAGCAAATGTTAATAATTTTTGATTATTAAAATTTTGATCTGATAACCTAGAAAAGTAAAAGCATTTCCAAAAGTTTATTAACTGGAGTTTCTGAATAAGCTACAAAATAAGAATCTCAACTATAAGCAAAAATAGTATATTTTAACTCATGTATAGGCTGTAATTTCAGTATAGCCCCATTTCTCATAAAATTGTGCTGTGATAATTAATGGTTTAATGGCTAATCTGAAGAGGAGAGGATATGGACAGTGGATAACCTTGCTGTATACAGAAAATGAGTCATAGATATGGACTACTGTTTTAATTGGCAAAGAAACATTATTGCAAAAAGATATTAAATCCATAAATTGTATTACCATTTAATTTAGGTATAAACTTTAGTATAGTTCCAGCTTATAGTGCCAAAAGTTTTTTTTTTTAGTCCAAACTGTGTCAAAGTCTTAAAACTAACAACTGGATAAAAGTAGAAATAGATTCCAAAACTGCAAGTAGGGTAAATCTTGCTCGAATTTATTTAAATCAACCACCACATATAAGTGCTTTCATCTCATGAATGAGACTTCTTCAGATACAAATTATGCACGTGCTACACCTACTATATATAGTATCTTAGTAACCTTAATTAATTAAACAATTAAGCAAAAAAAATTATTTATAAAGCACTGAAACCAACTACATTTTTTAAAATTCATATAGATGTCATTTTGTGCCGTAAAACATTATTCAAAACATACAAAATATGTTTAAAAATGTTTAAGAAATATATATGTATGTTAAAAATGTTTAAAAAATGTTTGAAAAATGTATGGAAAATATGTTTTAAAATTGTAAAAAATTCTATTAAATAAACACAGATAAATAAATGCAGATGAATAAAATATCTCCCTTCATTGGTATAGTAATCAACAGATTTTCAATAGATTTATAATTAATCTGTAATGGGATAAATTTCAGTATTACTAGGAATAAAATAAGTATATAAAACAAATATATTAAACTTCTGCTGCCTTCTCAATAAGTATAGGCTTAATGCTAATATATTCATTTAAGCCAGGGGGTAATTAGCCCTAAGTCTCAATTGCCATCTTAATTCCCTGTTTAATAATAAATTCTTTGTATCACCTCCCCTGCTATTACTTTTAACCAAATCAATAATACCAAATTTAAAACTACTAAAAGATGCACAGGTAACCGAATGTTTATATAGGGCACTAGTGTCTTTTTTGGTCCTAATATTATAAACATGTTCATATATTCTATCTTTTAGTGCCCTTTCGGTTTTCCCTATATAGAATGATGAACAATATGTGCAAATGGCCATATAAACCAACATCCTACTATAACAGTTACCTTTACAAAATTTAACAACACTATTTAAGCCATTGTTCAATTTAACTGTTTCTTCCTTGAAAATATATGAACATTGTGCACATCTACCACAGGAACTAGTAGCTTTTTTAATAATCTCCTTATTACCAGCTATTTCAAAAGACCTTTTAAAATTCAATCCTGTCCTATAAATAAAATGTGGTTTATTTCCTATCACTTCATATAATTCCTTATTAGTTTTTAATATACACCAATTGGCTTTCACAGTTTCTTTTAAAAAATCAGAGAACAAGTTAAATTCAGTGACACAAGCCCCCTGGTAATTTTTTGTCACTTTGTCAGATTCAACCTCAGTTTTAAACGGTTCACCTAATAAAGCCTTATATCTAGTACCCCAGCTATTGTAAACTTCTTCCAATACTTTACCAACTAAATCCCTGGGATATCCTCTCTCAATGAACTTTTTACCAAGAAAAATGAATTCATCAAATAAGTCAGAAAAGTCGGAGGTCATCCTAGCCAATCTGACAGCCTGACCCTTAATCAGACTTCTTTTCTGATGGAAGGGGTGTGCACTATTGTGGTGCAAATAACTATTGCACCATGTGGCCTTACGAAAAATTCTAGACTTAAAACCAAGCTGTGTTTTATAAACAGTGATGTCCAAGTAATTAATACTGTAGTCATCGACTACATGCGTGAAAGAAAGAAAATTAGCAGTGTTACTCAAATATTCAATAAAGTCAATTATACTTTCCTTAGTGCCATCCCATATGACAAAAATGTCATCCAAAAATCTTAGGTAGCACTTAATGTGTTCACCATAAATACTTTTTAACACAAATCTCTCCTCCCATGCTAACATCACTAAATTAGCATAAATGGGGGCGCAAGCTGCCCCCATTGCTACACCGCTGGTTTGTTGGTAATATTCACCTTCAAAGCCTATATAATTGTTGTCCAAAACCACTTCCATTAACTCCAGAATTAATAGCTTTTGATCATAAGGTAAATCCAAATGTTTATAAATACATTCCTCAAAAAGTTCATACCCCTCAACCCGTGGTATGCAAGTAAATAAATTCTTAACATCAATAGTTAAAAATACACAACTTTCTGACCACAATTTTATTTTACTAAGAAATTCCCAGGAATCTTTAATTAAATGTTCTGTCTTAGTGACAATATTTTTAATAAGACTATCTATGTACACTGCTAGTGGACGTGTTTTGGAATTCCTAGCTGAAACAATAGGTCTAAAAGGGGGTTCAATTATAGATTTATGAACCTTAGGTACCCCAAAAAACTGAGGAATAATAGGATGTGTTTGTCTCAAAAAATTATAAGTTAATTTGTCAACTCTATTTTCCAAAAGATATTCCTCTAAAAGGGAGTCAATTCTACTGTATACAATTTGTATTTCGTTGTATGAAACTAAAGAATATGTATTTGAATCTAACAACATGTTAGTTAAAACATTGTTGTATTCTTCATTATCAAATAATACAACCCCCCCACCCTTGTCCGGCTTCATAATCCTAATTTATTTCTGTGTTTTCAATTTAATAAGCAACTTCTCTTCCTCCCTACTCAAATTATGATGTTCCACTTTTCTTTTGTTTTTTTATATAAATATCATAAATTTCATTTGTAACAATGTTTTCAAAGGTAATAAGTGCCGGATGTAAGGGTGGGTTATATGTACTGTGCCTCGCTAGGCCTCTGTTAGTAAAAGAATTGTCTCCAGAGGCTTTCTTGTGAATCAGTTTAAGATTTAATTTCATAAGATATAATTTAAAATCCACTAAAATATGTGCTAAATCACCATATTGTGATTTGACAAACTTTAAACCCTTTGAGAATAAATTAAATTGCATTTATTTATCTGTGTTTATTTAATAGAATTTTTTACAATTTTAAAACATATTTTCCATACATTTTTCAAACATTTTTTTAAACATTTTTAACATACATATATATTTCTTAAACATTTTTAAACATATTTTGTATTTTGTATGTTTTGAATAATGTTTTATGGCACAAAATGACATTTATATGAATTTAAAAAAAATGTAGTTGGTTTCAGTGCTTTATAAATAATTTTTTTTGCGTAATTGTTTAATTAAGGTTACTAAGATACTATATATAGTAGGTGTAGCACATGCATAATTTGTATCTGAAGAAGTCTCATTCATGAGATGAAAGCACTTATATGTGGTGGTTGATTTAAATAAATTCGAGCAAGATTTACCCTACTTGCAGTTTTGGAATCTAGTTCTACTTTTATGTCAAAGTCTTGCCTAAGTAGAACTGAATACATGTTCAGTTAGCGAAGAATGTTCTTTTGACATTGTCATGAATATGCCTTTTCTAGACAACACCACTTGGTATGAGTGAATCTATCTTAGAATAAAAAGTTTAACATGCTTGCAAGTATTTTCATGAAGATTTTACAGTCAACATTGGTCTATATGAAATGTAGAAATTGGAGTCCTTGATAGACTTCATAAGGACCAACAGTGATGCCATGAATAAGGAATATTTTAAAGAAGACATTATTAAATAGTAAGAGCATATTCAATATAGAGAGTGGAAATTTCTTATATATTTCATCTAGATTACTATCAGGTACTGGATATGTATGATTTTTTTCTAAAATTTAATTCACATCTGCTATTTTGAAATATGTTTCAGTTATTTCTCAGCCTGATCCTAGGATAGGGTACCTGTACATCTCTACGTTTGTATGTCTGCTAAGAAAATTTTATAGCGAGATATATGAGCTCATACCTTTATTGGAATATACCTCTTGAAGTTAAGATTTATAGTGATCATTTATTACTGTTTCCAATTCTTAGTATATACTTTCAATATGATTTTTCATAGTAATGTTCCACTTCTGCTAACTGTTTATAAGCCATAGTAGACACTGAATAAAATAAAACTTTTAGTTTTCAAGTGCCATTGCTGTTTTATCATCTAATCAAATTTCAAGAGCCATTGGTACTTTATTACCTACAAGGTGCTATAATTTAGTCTCCTGCTGTGGTGTAATTTAATTACTGGTGGAAGCAGGGTTCTAGGGGGGCTAAACCCCCATTAGTGCTCACAATCTACTGTACTACATTTGATGTATTCAATTTTTAACCTTCCCTATGCCACACATGTTTTTAAGCTTGGCAATGTGCCTTTTGTAAAGTGGCTAGAATGTGTGGATCAGTTCCTTTTCAACTAATCTTTACAATCCAATCATATTTTAGCAGTTATGTTGCCAAGTCTGAGTCACAAAATAACAGGTGGTGCAGTTAAAAAGTAATACAGTCCTTGACAGGCAGGAACTGCTTTTGTGGCTGTCTGTGTGTAACTTGACATCCACTAACCCACCCATGAATACTAAGTGCTTACTTCAGTGATGGCATTACTGACATTATCTTCTCATTTTTTTCTCTGTTATAAACTTTCTTCTAAAGGTTTCAGTTTTGAGCTGAAAAATTATAAAAGGACATGCTTTATTATAGTCCAAACTGTCAAACATTTTTCTAATAGCAGATCCAGCCCTTGGGATTAAAAGCCTTACACATCACCCTTTATCAGTTTAGTTCCGATTACACACACATTCAGGTCTCTAATAAAACTATCAATGTCACCCCCTCTTTACACTGAGGAAATCATTTCGTACTGATCTTGGCATCTAGAAGGAGTTTTCCTCTTTACTGCTTGTATGCCTGCCGAAGATTCAACACTTTTCTCTGCCATGCTTCCACCTTTCTTTTTTCACATTCCTTCCTTCTTTCATTGTCCTCAAGCTGTTTTGGCTCTTTGGTCTTTGCACTTTAGGCTGCTTCATTCTCTTGGCTGCTTCCATCTCAATGTGTTACATATCCAACTTTACCACTAGTGTCCTTAATTCAAGCTTTATTTTAAGCTGGTTTAAGAACACAGTGAGTGGTCCTTAAGCTGCAGGCTGCACACTATCAGTCATATCAGGCTGTATCCCTGGCCAGTGGACTGTACTTTGACTGCACACAAGGTGGCTATTAAGGCCTTTTTCATCCAGTGAGTGAGAGCCCTTCTTATTTACATTCCTTAACCAGTTGTGCCACGGATATCTTGCCAGTGTACTAACTACGACTAAAAATTAAAATAACTGTTATGCAGTGTATAGTACTGTGTGTTTTACCTTGTAGTTTCAAAGAACTGTGTGCCTTGGACTAGCTATATCCCACTGCTACCACCAGTGTGATGGATAGCAGGGGATACTGAACCAAGATCTGAATGACTGCTACCAAAATATACATGCAAGATGGTGACTGGCTTTAAGAGCTTATGGCAAATGTGGGCTATAGCCTTGGGTAGTAACCAGCACCTGTCACACTCAAATAAGCTGTACGCAGTGCTCCTCAGAACAGGTTGGTAATCACTGACTGACCAGGATTTCACCTACCTCAATCTCAGCAGAGTGCCTTTGAGACGCAACTTACAAACGTAATTGAGACTTAAACTATTTTTGTACATGCACACACTTATAATGTTTACCATGACTGGCTACCGATTCCTCTCACCTCTACTCATGGGATGCTGCCACCAATAATGCAGATAATCTGATACAAAGCCCTCTGTTACTGATCACTCTTTTAATGAACCTTTCAAAATTATGCTTTTACAGCCAATGGTTGGTCTTTATCTTCAATAGAGTGGACAGCATCAGTCACACCAGTGTGACATGAATATCTTTCACTAATTACATTTTACATTAGTTACAAGATTTTACAAATAAAAAACTCTTACTTTAAAAAATGATCAGATTATACAGACAAAACAGCAACAAAAACTAAAAAGCAATAATGCAATGTGGCTATCCAAAAAAGTAGAATGCTAATGCTGGATACAGAAAAAACATGGAAAGAATGGCAAAAATACAAAACACCTCAATATCTTGAAAACTACAGAATGCTTTGCAACTATACTAAAAAGCAAATAAATGAAGACAAAAAACTATACTATAATAATTTTCAGAATAATACTAAACCCAAACCTAAAATTTTTGGACATCCATTAAAAAACCTTACATCCTGCCCAAAAATTCAACCCAAACCCCTCTCCTGATAACTCACCACTCAAAACTGAAATGCAGTTCAATTCTAATTTTATAGATAATACAGCATCTCCAACCAAGGATTCCTCAACATCTAATCTCAACCCTGCCCAACAGCCACATACCACCACATCCACTTTCAAACCTGTCCCCACATCCTATATAAAACTACTCAAACTTAAACCATGCTCTTCTTCAGCCGATAACCTTCCAAGTGAGTACCTGAAAATAGCAGCCTATAGCATTGCCTATCCTGTCTCAATCCTTAGAAATAGGTCAATCCAGGAATCCCACATCCCTTCTCTCTGGAAAATGTCACACATTATCCCTTTACACAAAAGAGAAAATTCAACAGACATTAATAACGTTAGACCTATAGCAGAACATATCTCCCCTCACCAAAATACTTGCAAAATGTATTAAAAAACAATTGCTAGATTATCTCCTGTAGGAAGAACTTTTACCCCTTATGCAACATGGCTATCATCCTTCTCTTTTAACCTATATAGATACCATCAATAAAGCTAGAGATAATGGCAAACTAGTTTCTTCCTTATTTCTATTCTTGTCTTAAGCCTTCGACACAGTTTGTTAAAGCAAACTTCTACTTCAAATGTCCTCACTAGGTCTTCCATCCTTCTGTGGTTCAAATGATTCCTGCCCAATAAGTATCCATCAATAAACTGACATTCCACAGTCTCTCCTTACCTCCCAGTCACCACCGGTATACCACAGGGCTCTACCTTTGGTCCCTTCCTCTAACATTTTCAACACCTTCTATACATCCATACAACAGGGCACCTAATACAATACACAGATGATTCCACTCTCATTTGTACATCTGATGACATGGTACACCTCCAAAAAATTACTAAGGAAGCCTTAACAGCCACTGAAACATGGCTTTGTTACTCATAACTCAGGCTCAATCCAAACAAATAGAAAAAAAATACTTTCCCCCCCAAATTTCTCTCTCATGAAAAAACAAACCCCTGGATTCATGAAGCTCGGCGTAAGGCTTGCGCCGGCCGTGTGGCGTAGATGTGAAGTAGTCACGCCATATGCATATTAATGAAGGCGCGCAGCCGCCACAGCCACGTGCATAGGAAACATGCGCGAGTGCAAGGGGTGTATCGAAGTTGCACAGGGAGGCGTGTCAATGTCGGCTTTCGAGAAGCAACCTAAACTGCTGAATATTATATTCCGCCAGCAATAGTAATCGTACCTATCAGTGTCCATGGAGACTGAAACGTATGCAAAGCAGAGTCCCTGCAAACAGAAAATGAAGACTCAAACACAAATGCATGGTAGGGAATAACGGGTCCCTACCCATGAACAAATGACAGGAAAACCGTGTGCCTGTAGTCCAACGTAGTGTAGATAGCTATACCATGTGGAAGTGAAATGTATCAGATGTTAGCGCGCTGCCAGTAGGTACGTCCAGTCCAATGGAGAGGGTCACCAGCTGACCCATAATTTGAGGGAGGGAACATAGCTGTGCAGATGTGTCCATAACAAAATACACGAGGAGAAATGTAGATATAGGTAGTGACCGTATGTCTGAATCATATCCCACAAGCCATGTAATAGTCACATACAAAAGGTATGTCCGTATTTCACATACCAAATGTGATAGGAAATAGCATACGCATGTAAACGAAACAGAAGGAGCATATAAATGAGCCATAACAAAATGGACACATGTAGGCCGAAAGGAACAGTATGATCCGTACCGTCGACCAAGACTACCACCAGTCCCACTTTGCGAGCAACAGTCCCTCTGTGGGCAGATGTGTCCGGACAAAACCATGTAAAACTGGCAAATGTCCAGAGAATATAGGACATAATTCCTCTGTAGACGTCATTCAATGGTTGCATTAAACATATTTCAATGGACGTATAATACATAAATGTCATAACAAACAGAGTAAAATACCGAAATGCTATAAGAATAAGCTTAGATATAGGCAAGAATTGTAAGTTCTATCTGCCGAACTGACCATGGGTATGTGTCGGCCTGTAAAATATGCTGTGTTCACCGCAACTGTCACAGTAGGGTTGCCACCCTCACAAATGGACAAAGTGGGACATGTTTGGTACAGACATCAGACTGTACAGGCTCACACATACCCACGCCCAGTATAAAGGACAGAACATAACTGTTTTTCCTACAGAAAAGCGTATTCCTGTAGCATTTTAGTTGCTTAGTCTGTTTCTCATAACAGTCAGGTATTTCAGATACAGAATTAACTGTTTAATGCAACTACCACATAAAATATAAGAAATATGTCTGTCCTAAAATCTCAGGACATTTGCCATGTTGACAATTACATGTCAGGACACAACTGCCCAAAGAGGGACTGTCCCTCGCAAAGTGGGACAGGTGGTAACCCTATGTCACACTGTGGACAATTTAAAAGGTGGAAACACAACCACTGATTGTGGGGAGGCAATGTCCACAACAGTCGGACATGTGTAAGGAATAGCTTGGACATAGGAAAAGGTGCCATCCTACCAATGAGTAGAACAGGCTGGCAAAATCCGGAAGGCAGCTGTATAATCTGAATGTGTATGTGACACAGTCGAACGGGTAGTACCCGGATACACCAACCAAGTAATGAAAGTGAAGTAAGGGCGTGTACCTATGTGCGTGAGGTATAGCATGTGGACAGCAAACATGGCAGGGTAGCCCACACAACCATAAAGGTACCCGACACATGTAGGGTAGTCAATGTGTAACTCTGGCCGTGTCATGGGCCAACAACCAATGTAGTGCTCTATGGGGTGTGAGTAATTCACATGTGAGGGGTGCGTGTTTCATGGTAAATTCCTCAAATGTGATACTTGTGTCGTATGCAGAAAAGGTGAACCGGAGGTGTATGAGGGGGCAGCGGGTGAACTGGAAAGAAACACAACCTCATGTAGAAACAGCTGCAAGACAAGCAGACAGGCCATAGTGTAGAACACAATTCCACAAACATATGAATATGGAAATATGCGAGACAAATGTATAGATACGGCACCATCACATACCCACAGATGGGTCCTGATGGAACTGGCCATAACAAACGCAACACACCTGGATGCATAATAGCCTACCCAGCATACCCTCCACAACACACAACCTGCCACCATACCAGAACGTCCACCAAATCCAACCGTACTTGGTCCACTGGTTTGTTGCAGAAACAGCTACACACAGTGACCCCTACGCATATGTAGTAGGTATGGTCACCCTAGGCAGTGTCAGGATTGCAAACCATGTATCCCCTGCAGGTAAAACCCCCTGCACGTTTTCGTGAAGCCACAAAAATCTTCGTTATCTAACTTGTTTTCGTCTTGACCAATTTTTGGGATATCCCTCACGGGGTAAATAGTAGAATGGGTATGACGACATGATGTCCAATCCAGTAGATATCTGGACACAAGTCAGAACATGCAATGGAGGTCCATGACACTGTCCAGCCCTAAGTGGGCATGCATAACCTACCACCCAGGATAAAATGCTTTCCCATGACGCACATGTCCAGACACGAATAGGAAGGAGAATATAATGCACACATTTGCAAAGTGGAAAACGGCATGAGGGTGAGGAAGACACTACGTAAAGAGGTCAACCCTGATCAAGTGTGAGGGACACTGACTGTGTGCAGTCATGACTGACCATACCTGTCAACCTGTGTGAGCAAGATATCTGGACAGAGCCGTGAATATAAGTGAGACAAAGTACCAAACTCAGGGACAATCTGTAAACATATCTCTTAGAAACATAGAATTTGATAGAATAACAGTTTGCACATTGGCATTAATGTCTGGAGTATGAAGTCTGAAACCCAACTGTCTGTCCGCACGTTCCGACTGCAGTCTTTAATGCTGAACTACTGCTGTGCCAGAACACAACAGCATATTACAGAGGTCCGTGCCATACCACTCAACTGTCCGGATATTCGCAGAATGACTAGGGTCACCACCTGTCCCACTTTGTGAGTAAAAATCCCTCTGCAGGCAGTTGTGTCCTGTGAAAAAAATGAAGACATAGCAAATGTCCTGAGAGTTTATTTCCTAATTTACTTTAATAGTCACATAAAATGGTTATTTTATATATGAATCCTCAATATGTTATGTGAAGTAGCATAAGCAATTCAAATGTTACTGGAATAAGCTATTATATGTACAAAAAAGGTTAAAGTTCAGTATTATGCACGGCTGTAGGTATGTTTTGTCCTGGAAAATCTGACATCTCTACAGAACATGTCCCACTTTGGGCAGTCGAAAAGATGGCAACCCTAAGAATGGCCACAGGTTCGGCCCATAGTGTTGGTGTGTGCCTCCGACAATCTGTACCAGTATGGCAAATAGCTGAGGATTGACGTCAGTAAATAATGAAAATATCCTGAGTATAAGATTCCTCAACCTGCAGAAAAGTCATGTTAATGCAAAACCTAGCATTCTATCAACGCTGTAAGCTTGTAATAGCAATCGGAAATGTGTCCCTAATTGTCCCTCCATCGTGTAGGTTTTGCGCAGGTTCGGTGCTCTAAGAGGTTGAGAGGTATGGTCCGTACATATTCACAGGAGCAGCCCTTCACACTTGTGTAATGTACAACCGCATGCCTGTAGTCACTTCATGTCCAAAAATAATAATCCCCGTATGACTGTATACAGGTAATAGTCAAATGTGAATGGGAACACCCCTCACCGTGGAGTATGGACTGTAACAAACCCACCCATAATATGTAATGCCAACAGAATTAGCTGCTGACAGGTGCCCAAACACCTGTGTCTATAAACACAGGTAAAACTTCAAAATAGGGAGATAAGCCCTGTCCATATGCTTCGTCTGACATTTGACCTCAGCCAGGGAAGTTCCGTTCACCAGGTGGACAAGCCTAAACCCAGATCACTACATGAACACCCTGACAATCAAAGACCTGTATGTGGCTGGACTATATGCCTTGGTGTTCTGCATACCCTCGGAGTGATTAACAATGCAGCCGGAGTCCACAGCAGTAGGCAATAGGGAATATGTAGTACTGCCTTTTTCCCAGCAGGAGAATGGATGCCTGTTTCGTAGGTGAAACGGTGAGGCATATGTTGATGTAGCTAAGTACTATGGGTATGCATATCAATGAGGGAGAACACCAATAGAATAGTGGTTCTGGTATCCGGCCAACGTGAATGCAGTCCCGGTTGACCTACGACCACTGCACATATAACTTGAAAGTGTAATTAAAGCATTCGTGCAGTACACACATTTAAATATGTAAAGGTGAACGTGTGTTTCGCAGTAGTCCGTAAACTCGAATACAGATATGCAACTGTTAAGGTCAGAATTATGAAAGCTCATGGAAGCACAATTATCTATAAAACATATGTAACCCACAATAAGGATATGCAAGTGTGCCTGCGCGTGTGTAATCCGCTCACAGAATAGAAAATGAATGGTGTTTTCCCCACGTTCCATGTACATGGCTCATACCTGTTAAACCCGTAAAGTATGAAACCAGACAAAGCCATGACAACAACTGGTACAAATAGGGACAATCCCAAGATATTTCCCTAACAAACATAGAAAGTGGACAGAATAACAGGTGTGTCACTAGCATGGATTCTCTGAAGGGTATGAAGTCGTAACCTGAAATGTTTGTCATTATTTACCAATGTCAGTCTTTAATGATATGCCACTAACTTGCCAGATAGACACAAGGTTATGAAAAACGGACAACAAATAGGGACAATCCCCAGATATTGCCTAACAAACAGAGAAAGTGGATAGAATAACAGGTGTGTCACTAGCATGGATTCTCTGAAGGGTATGAAGTCGTAACCTGAAATGTTTGTCATTATTTACCAACATCAGTCTTTAATGATATGCCACTAACTTGCCAGATAGACACAAGGTTATGATAAACGGAGCAAAGATAAGAGGCAAACAGCTGTATATGCAGCGGAAATCTGTACAGTTGAAAGGTATGATATGGAGATATATATACATATATATCCACAGACATAATCCAAAGCAAATTACAAGATGAGGAATGTACAGACATATGTATATATGTACAGATATACATATCTATACACACACGATACATGAATAGATATATACACAACAAATATATGTCCCTGTACATATAACACATGTACATAAATAGGTCACGGTATAGCTAATATGGATAGACAGACAGACATGCATGAAAGGAGAATACACTGATGGTTTCCAAACCATTTCCCGGAAAGTACCTGTGTGACAGGGCCTGCAAGTTCTACACGTTAAACATGAATATAGGTGTCCTTTGCAGGACCACAAAAATTGATCCGTATGAAGTGCAAACCGTCATTGATGCGAAAGACGTCACAGCTGCAACTACGATATAGCTGTACATGCAACAGTAGCAGGTGCAAGGGTAATAACACATGGGTCGATTGAATGTATGACGTACGAGCTGATATCCGCAGAGTAGGGAGTGCTCGGAAGTGTCCTCACACTTTATTATCACTCACATTAAACTTGTCTAATGGGTACTGTGGAGGTGTGTCATGTATGGGAATCATGGGTATGCAGAATTGGGCCAAGGTGCTGGTTGGCACAGATCTATTAGGTACACCCCATGGGAGTGATCAATATACCTATGTGGGTATAGCACACGCCTATATTCACCAAAAAGGACAACCCACCCACTGGATATTGTGTAAACCATTGGGGGAAGACATAGGGACCTATATCAGTGTCATGCAGGTGATTATCATGGATGGACACACATCCAACCAAGATGGTAACCATACCTGCCAGAATGTCAGAATAAGACAGCTGGACTAAGGCATAGTACACGACAGACAAATAGGGACTATATTAAATATACCTCAGACAAAGTCAGACCGTTGATAGAATAATTGTGTAGTCAGGAATACGAATGTTATGACAGTTAGTAATCATGAAATAGAAATGTCAGTCATGATTACCTAACCACACAGTCCATCATGGCTTGCCAGCAATCTATCAGAAAGGCACATTATCATGACAAATGTAACAGAATCATAGGTCAAACACCAGGGCGTATACCCATAATGTGCACAGGTGAGAGGTATGAAGGTAACCCGTCCTAATGAAATGTACAGAACTAGTGATACTAGGTGGACAGGTGAGAAAAAATACGTCAGGACAAATGACAAAACATGTACAAATCATAAGCATGTTTGTCCACAAATGTGAATTACAACGTATGGCCTGTGAAAGTCAATGTGGAAGGTTAATAGACTCAAACAACATGTGTCCCTCAGGGTGTCATGCAGTGTCACCAATACAGAGTCCAGTCCACCATACTCGTACGTGAGCTCTGCCACTGACGGAAAGCGCAAATACTGGCCTACACATAAGGTACATGATGGAATAAGTAGTGTGGATAAGCACCTGTTGGCCTGTGTGAGGAATATAACCCAGTGGGTGGGTGGGTGTGTTCAGCAATAGGAATGTAATGGTAACTGGCCTGTGATGGCATCATGTATTGTATGTATTGGCGTAACTGTACGAATGTGCAGATGTATGCCTCATATGTGTGGTGTGTTCCTCTCACGATCTGTACCTGCATACCTCTCAACTGTACAGATTTTTGCAGAATGTCCAGATTTTTGCCTCATATATTTGGTACATTTTTCATAAAATTGTGGTTTTCTGGCAAATTAGTGCAAATCATTAAAGACTGAAGTTAGAAAATAATGAGAGACATTTGAGTTTCAGACTTCATACCCTTCAGAAAATTCGCGCTAATGCAAAACCTGTTATTCTATCAACGTTTTAAGTATGTAAGAGCAATATTTAAAAATTGGCCCTACTTTTGGGCTTTTGCCCCACTTTTAGTTATGGCTTTGTCCAGATTTCCTGCTGTCAGAGGTTGAGAGGTATGTGTACCTGTCTGAAAAATACCTGAGAACTGACGTCATTAAATAATGATAAACATATGTGTTTAAGACCCCAAATCCCTCAGAAAGGGCATACTAATGCAAAACCTATAATACTGCCAACTATCTATGTTTGTAAGAGCAATATATAGAATCTGCCCCTATCTGTCCCCCCATCATGTTAGGCTTTGTACAGATGTTTTGCACTAGGAGGTTGATAGGTATGATCAGAAACAGATACATGTCTGAGGAAACAGCATTATCGACCGCAAGATAATGCAGAAGGTATGAAAAGAGCTGCAGTAGGAAGTTCATCCGCAGGTATGTGCTGACATGTCAAATGACACAGCAGTCTACAGGAAGTACCTATAGGGTGTCACCTTTACCAATGATGACAGTGGGACATACCCACAGCCATGCATACACCACAAATAGACATAGCACACAGCAAAGCCTAGGCCATGATACACGACGCCTTCGGCGTTTATGGATTGAGTGAGAGTACAGCAAGGAAAGATGACTGCCAGGCTATTCAGCAAACACCCGCAGGGGCGTGCAAGACCGCCCGTAACATGAACATTGCACGGACAATGTTGGGATTTGCAACATACCCCATTTGTATGTGTAAGCTATGCAAATTATGTAATTATAGGGTTGCCACCTTTCCAAATGGCCAAAGTGGGACATTTGTGCTACAAACATCAGATTTTGCAGGGCAAAACATACCCACAGCCAGTACAAAGGACAGAACTTCAGTTGTTTGCCTGAATAAAAGTTTATTCTTGTAGCATTTTTGTTCCTTATTCTGTTTCATATAACATTTAGGTGTTTCAGATACAGAATAACTGTTTTATGCAACTATTACATACAATATAGAAAATACTTTTGTCCTAAAATTTCAGGACATTTGCCATTTTCTCACAATATTTTGCAGGACACAACTGCCCAAAGAGGGACTGTCCCTCACAAAGTGGGACAGCTGGCAACCCTACGTAACTACGCGATACATGAAACAGTAAGCTGTCTGTGCAAGAGCAGAGTTATGTGCAGAAATGCACCCGGATGTTATGCGACTAACGTTGCTAAATGGAGCAATGACAGCTGCAAATACAGTATGAATACAGTCGAAGAAGCATGCCAATGTCCAAGTCCAAGGCCAGTGGCGGCTTTGTCCATTGGATATCAATGAACCAGTAGATGTCCTCCCCTGATCCCTGGTGTGGAAGCGTAGCACAGCACCACGAGAACGCACTGCGCTTCAACACAAGACATATGGATAATATACATACAAAATGTAGGTTTAGTTAGATGTTAGTACGCCATGCAGATGAATGGCAAGCCGGAGACAACATGGCTACTGTGTACTGGTACCTATGTGTGGAAGCGCTCTGTCAGAGATGTAACGAAGCATTGGTAGGCAATGTGAGGCAAGTGAGGCTGAGGATAGTGAATCACAACATGTCATGCCATATGGCCCAAGCCTCTACAGTGTAGTGTAGGTTAAGGGGACTATTAGAGTAGAAGATAGGTGACAACAGGAGTGTGTATGTACAAAACACTGTAACCTCACCGGAGCAGTGTCACATGTGTGCTGTCAGTACTCAGTGGAAGAGGAGTGTCATGTGCTATCCCAGGGAACATCAGGAGACTGACGGCGTACACCATGGATACCACCGATGTGACCTGCAAACCTGCCCACAGTGTGTCTGCGCCCGTGTGCGCCAGTAAGCTCGAGTAAGTATGTGTGCACGCGTGTTAGCCCGCGTGCACATGTGGAAGAAAAAGTAAGCTAGTGTACGAATGGTGAAGCCTGTGTAATGTTGTGTTTGCATTTGTAAGCAGGTATACATGTGTACTACACACATCACACACGTACTGCACACACAGTCACACATGCTGCCAATACTACACACATCAGTGAAATGGCACATGGATGGAGACTACATCACCAGAGGTAACAGTGCTGTAAACTATGCTACAGTGATGGTCATAGCTGCAATGCATCATGCCTGCTGAAGTACACCTGGAAGTAACACACTGTGTGTTAACAGCATGCTAACATCAATACAGTGGAATAAAGCCACTGTGTGCAGCAGCACCAGGTTAGTCAGATCCTGCATCAATGTTACACATCACAGGTGGTGGCACAGGTGACATCATATGCACAGGGTGTAGTGTTAACATGTCCAGAGCTGTCATAGAGCCATCCAATGTACACGTAGGCAGGTGTGTGTGTGTGAGGGACAACGGCTATTGCATGGCCCAATGGTGGTGCAATGGGTGTGTGTATGTGATAGCCGTAGCTGTTTGTGGTAAGTGTGTGTGTGTCTGCATATACACAGGTACAGCATGTGTCAGCCATATACAGGAGGTTGTGGGACAGTCACAGACCATACCTGCCAGGCTGTAGAGATCCCCATTACTGGCCATGGACACCACTCCATGCATCCAACACAACCCAGTCCTGCACCTGTCAATGTCTACACATACAGTCCTGGGATCTGTACCACAACCTGTGGATAAATGTGTGCCTGTAATGTTAACCTGGGGTGCATAGTCTTGACAGTTACTACAGATGGATATGAGCCATACTCACACTCCAATGTAATAACCACCGCTGACTGTTTCCGAGATCTGCATACGACCACTCAAAGGTGCTGCACTAACATTGTTTCTAATGCCCGTGCAATACCCAGCAACACAATAACCGGTCACTACACATGTATAACCCACGATCACTACAGCACACAGTATGTGCACTATCACAGAGCCATAGCAGATGTACATAAATCCAAGGTGTTCACGTACAGACAATGCAGCACAGTCAAGAGTGATAATCCCAACATACATATCTATATATATATATATATATATATATATATATATATATATATATATAGCTATATACATACATATATCTCTCTCTCTCTCTATATATATATATATATATATATATATATATATATATATATAGATAGATAGATACATACACACACACACACACACACACATGTGGCAGGGTTGGGAGCAGAACATAAACTTAAGCACTGTACCACACGACAGCATTACGCAGTTACAAAATGTGCTACCGTGATCAGTGGATCACATGATTCACACAGGCACACGTCTAGCCTGCAGACAGCAGCATCAAAGGCAAAGACGCCACACAGATGTTATGGAGAGTGAACACTGTCAAAGCAATGTACTGTTGTCATGCAGCTGGAAACACACACACACACACACACACACACACACACACACACACACACACACACACACACACTTGGCAGGGCTGGGTGTCGAACATGCACCTAACTACCCTAACACACTACAGCATGACACATTTACAGAACGCGCTACCGAGATTACTGAACACAGCACTCCCAGAGGCATACTTCTAGGTGGGTGACATCATCCGTAAAGGCAAAGACGTCGGTAGCAAACTGCTGTGGTGTGCGGCGTCCAAAAGCAAGACTGAGTCCCCAGGCGGATGGGAGCATGCCTGCAAACACACACATGCGCACACACACACACACACACACACACACACACACACACACACTTGGCAGGGTTGGGAGTTGAACATACACCTAACTACCCTAACACACTACAGCATGACACATTTACAGAATGCGCTACCGAGATTACTGAACACAGCACTCCCAGAGGCATACTTCTAGGTGGGTAACATCATCCGCAAAGGCAAGGACGCCGATAGGAATGTATAGAGAGTGAGCAGTCTGAAAGCATATTACCGTCCCAAGGTAGATGTAGACAAACACATGGCAGTGGTGTGATTGGGGCAACCAAATATCTACGGAGCACTACAACAACACTACATAGATACGGGACGCGCCACAGAGAGAACACCCTTCAAGACAACAACCAGTGTGTTCAATGTGGGCATCGATCGTGACATTGAAAATGGACACCTGTTGCCTGGATGACCACCATTGCTATACAGGATGTCAATGGCCATGCCCACACGCTTAGTATCACACGTCTGTTTGGAAAGTACTGTGTGTCCATCTACACAACAGCGTACTGGGCATGCTCACACACTTAGCAGTTGCAAAGGGCTGTCTTGCATGCATGCACATGGATTCTAAACATGGAAGGGCGCAGTTTGGAATGTACTGTGTGTCCATCTACACAATGGCGTACTGGGCATGCTCACACAATTAGCAGTTGCAAAGGGCCGTCTTGCATGCATGCACATGGATTCTAAACAAGGAAGGGCGCAGTTTGGAATGTACTGTGTGTCCATCTACACAATGGCGTACTGGGCATGCTCACACACTTAGCAGTTGAAAAGGGCCGTCTTGCATGCACACAGATTCTAAACACGGAAGGGCGCAGTTTGGAAAGTACTGTATGTCCATCTACACAACAGCGTACTGGGCATGCTCACACACTTAGCAGTTGCAAAGGACTGTCTTGCATGCACACGGATTCTAAACATGGAAGGGCACAGTATGGTATTACTGTCCCCATGTACATGAAGGCCACTCACATGTATTGACCAGTACACACTCAGGAGCTATCACAGCTGTCTCAGGTGCATATCACAGAGGTACACACCACAATCTACAATGTAGCCCTCCGACATCACCATGTCATTGGACCAGCAATACACAGCCGTACATTAACACAACACCGTGTGACTCATGACCAGTGCACTGTACATAGGTCTACAGCAACTGTGCAGACTACACATGTACCGACAGGGTTCCATCCTGTGTTATGCACTGCAATAATACCATTGTACATAACCAGGTCAGCTCTACACATACCAGGGGCCCTGGGTCTTACACAGCTGTGACAGATGACTGTCGCTGTACACCAACGAACACACATGTTAGGCTATGTCATACATGTAATTGCAGTGGATATGTGCATGGACCACACACACGACACATATGTACATAGCATAGCTTTTGCTGTCCTCCGTGCAGACAAGTGGCTACAGCAATCATAAGCATGCAAATGGAAGGTGGGTCCATGGCTTTTGAATGCTAACAGTACATGAGGCAGCAATGTTCACTGAGGACACATTCCCTCTGTACTAGTTACCCATGACACCCATCATATCATACAACAGTCCATGTGTTATGTATGTCAACACACATGTCTACCAATTGCAATGCATACAAACATGGCTACATGACAGGCATGTAGGACCAACACACATGTACAATCTGTAGTGTGCATGCAGCTACCATGCCTGTGCAGTAGCTGATGTTAGTAACTAATCTGTGCCCAACTACAACATGCAGTTGTAATGCAGCCCCATCATTGACACCTGTATATGGTAACATACTGACAGTACGGTAGGATGTACAGCAGGTATGGATGGATGTGTGTACATAAAGTGGTGATCCACCTGTGTAGATGGATGTTTGCCGGGGATGGCTCACAGGTGTGTCACACGCCATCCTACCATTACATGTGCAAACATTACGCTATGTTACCGTTACTTGATGGTGGAGACATAAAACCTACACAGTGGTCAGGTGTCACCGACAGTACATCACTTGACACCTGTAACACTTATATCCTCCCATGTGCACAATTGCCGAATGTAGCGTTGGTACACATAATGCGGCCAATACTGCTGCATGTCTGTCAGACGTATCATCATACAGCAGGTGTATCATTCACAGTACTGCCATGTGTGTTTGCTTGTGTGACCATATATGCCACATATGGTGGGGAATACATCCCAATTGTTACACACCCCTGTACACTGTTGTAGAGATCTGTACATACTGCAGTCTGGAAAGCATGACGTAGGCAGGTGTGGTGTGTGTATCACACACATCAGCTATCCATATGTGTATGACATTTGTGGTCTCCACAGTGTGTGTGTGTATGTAGGTATGTATGGCTGTCTGGTGCATGGAGTGAGGGTGTATGCTACCATACAGAACACACAGGATCCCTAACCCCTCATGGTGATGCAGTCCACTACCCTGTTGATGCCATTGGTCTCAGCTGCACTGGCTACCTGAACATGTTCTTTCTCTGTGTCGCGTCTTGTGGGTTCACAGTACTGTGACGGTGATGACCACATAGGCAAGGGTCCTCACCTCAACACTATGGGGTGTGCATTATAGTGTTGTTGACCCTGTGAGTGTGAGCATGTTCCTGTAATGTGACAGGGTATTACTGCTACACAGTGAGGCCTCATGCTATCAAGTGGCCTCTAACATTATCATTGGCCAGACCACTGTGTACAACCCCTGCACCATGTCAACATACCTGTGATGTGACCTGGTATGGATGTCACATCTCTAGCCACTGTAGCCTAAACTGCCCACATGCTTCTGGATCAGTATATGTGTGGACATCTGTGTTATGTTAGACTTTACAAGTCAGGCTGAGGCTATGTACAGCATGCTGATATTGCCATATGTGCCTGTGAGTACTCCACAGTTACACTTGGGAGACTGCAAACAGTGCTACCTGTAGGCACATGCAAGTAGACCATAAGGAGGGAACCAGGGCTTCATTACCAACATGCTGTTACTGTTGTTACCAAGACACATACTGTGAACATATAACAATGCATGCTAAACCTGTACTACATGTTATGTCTGGTGCGTGTCAACAGTACACAACTAATGTAATATACACATCTCTCACTATTCACACACAACTAATGTAATATACACTTCTCTCACTATTCTTACACAACTAATGTAATATACACTTCTCATTATTCTGTTCACCCTGTGCATCAGACCATTTGAGCATGTCCCAGCACCAATGGTGTGGATGACAGGGATGCGGCACAGACTTCATCATATGCACAGGGTGATAATGTTTGCCAGGGGCATAGGCTGCACCAATGGATAACATCTTGTGTGTGGATAAGGGCCAGTGATATGATTGGACATGTCTGTTCAGTATGCATGTGGGTGTTGTGGTGCCCTACAGATGTCTTTGCTGTGTGCGTGTATGTGTGCACACAGTTCTGCCTTTCGTGAGGCCTACACGGGGTATTATTGACAGCTCCAGATTGTACAGACCAGGTTGTACAGCTCACTGTGTCTGGCCACGGCCACGTGACCTGTGCCTGCCAGGGGTTGCACAGGCACTACCAGGCGGAGGTACTGCTTGGCTACTGTCTGACGACACATGTCCACTGGAACCGTGTCCCCACTGGGAACGTCCGGGGCCATGTCCACGTGGCCTGCTGTGGCCTGGTGTGGACAGCACAGCACCAGCTGCACTGCTACTGCTACCAGCACTATGGGAGCAGGCATGTAAGGTGGCACGCTCACGTTGTCCTGCACTAGGTGGTGTAGCTGGCCTACATCCACGTGGCCTATGCCTCACTCCTACCAGATATTCCAGCACAGAGAGCTCACACTCACGGATTGCCATGCCACGGTCAAGGATTCCAACCATGTCACCCAATCGCCTGTCCAGAACATCAGCAATCTGCTGTTGAGCATTTGCCAATGCCTGGATGTTGTCATTTAGGGTACAGATAGCAGCCCTGTGCAGCCTCTGCCCTTCTCTGTTCTGCCATTCAGCACATGCCTGTGCTGCCATTCAGCACGTGCCTGTGCCGTCATTACAGTCTGGAACATGCGTCTGGTGATACCAGCTGCTGCTCTCTGTCCTGCAGGTGCATGTCTGCCCGAGGTCCTCCTACGAGCAGCACCAGCCACATGCCTGTGTGGCACATCTGCAGTCATTACACTGACACCATGGTGTGTAGACACACCTTCTGTAGCCACCACACGTTCCTGTTCCACGCTAACAGATGCTGACTGTCCTTCCTCTATGGCCACCGGTGATGCGGTATGTGCTGGCAGCAGAACTGTGTGCGGGGAAGAGGGGGACATAGCTGGGATGGCAACCATTGGCACAGATTCAGCCCCTGACAACCCTGCCTGTACCTCATGCATATGTTCATCACTGCTAGTATATGTAGGGACACTAACATCAGATGGACCGCAGAAGGGTAACGCACCTACATCACCTGTGAATGCAAAGAAAGACTCTAAATTACAATAGACACACACAGACACACACACACCATGCATGTGATTTGACAGATGGCATGCAGCATGCCTGTGATACGGCAGAGGGCATGCAGCTCAGACATTAATAGTGTTAGTAAGCATACCTCCCTGGGGTGCACACTACAGCAAGCAGGTGTCATATCAGTAGCCACGTAGTTCACACAATCATGGTAGTATGCATGCATCCCCATGATACACCGTGTGGACCAGAACAGGATAACAGTACACATGGCTGACGTGACCATGACATGTAATCTGCTGACATGTGCATTAACATGCATACATGTCTGACACAATGGTGTCCTGACACATGTACAGCATCATAATGGGCATCACATTGTGGTGTTGTCTGTATGCCCTACAGATAGAATACATGTTTAGCAAATGTGCATGAGCATGGAATGGTAGTGTGAGCCGTCTACATTGCTATACAGTGTGAAGTACAGACACTGTGCCATTGCATGGCATCATGAGGCATCTATATTGCTGTACAATGCATAATATGTACACATTGCATAGCCATAACTGCATGCATACCCATGACATAACTGTGGATTGTGACCCACAATGTTGAGGTGTATACACACCAAACCATACTGTGTCAAGTGACAGGTCAGTGGAGGACCTACAGATGACACCCCTGCACAACTACAGGGTCTTAGCTGCCTGGCAACCATGTCCACACATAGTGGACATGTCAATTCACCATTTCCCACATGACATCGATGTACCACACAAACGAGGTGCACAGCTAACGGTGATGTCCTACAGCAGCAAGGAAAATGTACAGTATCTGTGGCCTGATGTGGTGTCAGTGTCTGTGGAAGCTGTACAGGTGACTACTGTCATGCTATGACACAGTCGTGATGTTCAACAGATCTTATATGGCAGACATCAGTGACACCTCCACTAGCTGTACACAGGCTTTTAGGATGTCCAGTGTACCACATCAACTGTATAATCAGTCAACTAAGGCTATAATTGGACCATGTGTGGACAATGTGCAACAGGGTGTGTACACATCACATCTACTGTGTGGCTATGTGTCTCTGGCCATCCCCCATGGCCATGTGTGCACATGTGTTGACCAAATGTGTGTGATGGTCATCTCACATGTCTGTGTTGTCCCATATGACATACACCCATAGATGTCAGATATGTCACCATCCACAGGGCTATGAAGACAACGGGTTGTATGTTTGGTATGTGGGGTATGGGTCATGGGATAGCATGACAATATTGCAGCCAGAACACTACGTGTCTGGGACATGTCAGATGGCACATCACAATGTGTGCACCCAATGCAATGGCATACAACACAATGGTGACACCTGTGGGCTGCCTATATCACAGCTCACTGTGTGGTACTGTTTGCGTACCACACATGTTGTTCCACTGCATACTACATATGCCTCCATTGTAGAACACCTCCACTGTTGTATGCACAGCTGACCACACATGTAGCAATGACAACTACTGTGGCTTCAAGTCGGTGTATCATTTTGTTTGTATATATTGCACATGGGTGGCCTGTGTGAATGATGGGTGATGTGACCTGTATATCGTGACTGAAACAAACATCAAGTGTGCAACTGTTAACTGGCCACATGGCAAATAGATCTATGCTTTAACATGCCTGATACTGATGACACTCTCACCTGCAACGGACTCATGTCTGTGCGGCACGCCAGAGGTACCTGTATAGGGGTGACACAGCAGTATGAACATTATCCTTGACTGTCTGACAGCTACAGGGTGCACTGTGCATGTTAACACATTCACCTGTATAATAGCATATGCATACTGTAGTATGCATGTGTATCCACATACCTTGCATATGTTGTTACTTTACATAATGTACAGTTACACATGCAACTAAATGGGATATAATAGCCATATGTGCAGTATTGACTTACCAGGCAACTCCATGCTCATTGGTTGGGAGACACCCACCTCCACGATGGCAGCTAGTGTATGTGGATGCTGTTCTGAGGGTGTCCCCAGACTGGCCAGTAGCTCCTCAGTGTGTGTGAGTGGGGGCTGGGTTGGTAGCCCACCACCTGTTCCACCTTGTTCCCTGGTGATTGCAGTGGCACGCTGTTTTGCATGTCGTATCAAGTCCGTGTAGTGTCTGCGCACCTGCTGGTAGGTGCGGTTATGGCCACCCACATCGTTCACCCTCCTGCGTAGATCCTGCCACAGGTCGTCCCACTGCTGGGCATGCTGTGGCACATGGCTGAACAACACCTCGTAGTTCTCATGGAGGTACGGGATGAGGACATCCTCCTCCTGGCGGCGGTACGCTGGAAGGTGTGTACGAGGCATTATCTGTAAGACATAATGATGGTGACAGGTCACAGTTTCAGAGATGTACAGAGGTACTGCTGCACATACATTTCTATGACATCTAGTACATCTGCATAGTAATCTTTGCAAATCATCATGACACTGACATGACTGACGTGTTTGTGTCACACACATGTAACACCCGTTATGTATTGGATATCATCACCATATATGTGTGTCACCTCATTACAGTGTTCATACTCCATGTGAATGCTGTCTTGATGTGGGCATGTCTATTTGCCTGCACTGGTGTTCTTACCTATCTGCACATGCCTGGATGTGTCCACGGTACTGCTGTTGACCTTGATGCTGTGTATATGTCACATATCAACACAGACACAGCCTTAATGGACTTGAGCAGTGACAATGCACACATATGCATGGACACCTGTACATGTATGTGTTTTGCCATATACATCTACACAGCACTGTACAGCTGTTCAACATTCTGCCATGGATCACCTGTGTTGCACATGTGATAGACATGGGACAATGGCTAGTCGGACGTCATTCGCAGGGATGGTTATCAACCATAGCATGTATGGGCAAGATTTCCCAGGTGTAACAGCCAGCCAGTATGCCACCGCGAGGTGCATCAGTGCCGCATTACTGATCTGGACAGTTGATACTACATCTACCATGCGGCCATCACACCAGGTATGGCTGGGATGACATGTGCAGCTTTGATGGACAGGGTTGCATGGTTTGGCGGGAGTGTGTCACATGTATGGCACAGGGATCTGTCCAGCATGTGGCGATCCTAGTATTAGGACGGTGGCTGTCCATGACGTATGTCTTACACATCAGGATATGGACTTGTAGCATGTCCATCATCATGCTGTAGCAAATGTCTTTATGCAAGGTAGACAGCATGCTGCGTAGTGGAGGTGAGGATTGTGAAGGCTGGTATCGCCCATCCACGCATGGCCACTACCCCTTAAAGGTGATATGTGATCCAATATTGGACACCCCGGTGCTGCATATGCCTGTCCAATGATCTCCATGCTCATGGATGGCACCCTGTCATGACATGGGTACCTCGTATGACTACCCAAGGGGCCTGGAGATGTCACCAAGGCAGGGAGGTGTACTGCACAGCACCATCCCTTACACAGTGTCCATAATGTTGACCACAGCCTAGGTGGTAGTTAATGGGTACAGGGATGTTCACCTAGCGGTGACAATGCTGATATCATCCATCAAAATGTGCACATATGTCACACACCTCACCCACACAGCCCATTCTGTATGTTGTTCACAACACTGACACAGCTATTCCTCATAGGTCATGGCCATTCACATCCTTACATACACAGATGCCTAACATTTGTCTGTGTGGTATGGGCTACAATGAGGGTGGAGTACAACGCATTAACCCTGTTCTACTGTAGCTGGCACTGGTGTAATATGCACATGTCACTCTGGCACCTTTTGTAGTTGTGAGTCTGACAACAGGCCACTGGTAGAACACTCCTGTGACATACAAAGGTATTTGTAATCAAACATCCGTACTGTCTTGTACATCTGTACTGCTAACATCTACAGTGATAATGGTTCATGGACATGCACACCATACTCAGCAGGGTTATAGTGCGGTACCACCCATTATGACTGTCGTCACCACTTGTGGGTTGATATTATCCAACACCCGATCTGTATTGTATGGTCATGCTAGGCACTTGTTCAGAACTTGAGCATGTCATGAGCTACTGATTAATATAGCACCCATTCCACACCATTTCCTACAGGTACACTGGCTGTCCTAAAATTTCCAGCTTGCTTATGGTACAACAGCTGTTGTACACACGTAACGCACATATCCCGTGAGACATGGTTGTATATACAGGCATGTCCGACTGTCACGTACCAGTGCTATTGCCTGTCTATATGATGGATATGTCGTACATGTGGCAATAGAGCAATTGTCTCATGTACACATTCAATGCTCACCTCCCAACATACGACACTGCAGCCTGTGGGGGATGCACTTATGCAGCCCTGCTGGGGGTAATGCTGTCACCAACCCTGGCTGCACCTGACAGTCATGTGGGGATGTGCAACATTCACAACACACCCCACTCATCACATAGTCTCATATGATCTCCACCACAGGCCTCACATATGAGGACAACTTGTGCAGTACCTCTCCATACTCTGTGTAGGCACCACAGGCAGCCCCCATCACGGAACACAACATCACCAACTTATAGCCCACAGACTCATGTGTGCCCATCACATACAGCCAATAGGGTGTTATAACATACACAACACACCAGTCATAGGGGAGTCTGTAGGCGGTCACACTGCAGCTCCACACAGCAGGCTACACAAGGCGATAGTCGCTTACATCTTGCTGTCGGGTAACTGGTTCTGCAACATAACCTATGCACCCATGCCACACCTCACCAGGTATGATGTGACTGTCATTCTCCATGTTATTGTGACTGCCCTGAGATGCCACTTCACAGACTACGTGTGCAGGGACATGCAATAGCTCACCAGTGTTGTAGCCCTGAAGGTGTGGGCCTAGCCCTAGGGAGCATTATGCATTCATCCGGACCCGATACCACTGTACAACGACTGACCATGTCACTTCAACAGTTGCCTATGCTTCTGCTGTCATTCCACAGGCATCTGGTATCTGTCCGCTTTGACTGACCTGGTCAAACACAATGCTTTGGCACAGATGACCTGCACCTGTCAGCCCTGGGAGTACAGATCACATGTAAGGCTCTTTCTGCTTCTATACTACCTGTCTTGCACAGTTTTCAATAACAGTCACAGGCAGAATGGGAACTGGCAAGCAGGACATGGGGTCATGTGACACATTGCTTGCATCTTCCTCTGTGATGCACGCAGGCAAGGCACACCTTATAATGCACCACTCCAATATATCTGCAGTGACTGGGACCTGCCTCTAGGCTCTGCAGAGCACACCTGCAATGACAGGTTATAGACAGACCATACCTTTCAGGCACATACCTGGCCCGGCACACCCACAGCTGGGTGTTCCCATATCCCACTATGTTGTACACACATCCTGGCTAGTTACTTAGCACAATGCATCAGAGGTGCTCCACGTGCAACTAACTGTGTCCGGAACCACGATACACATTGTAACAAGCTACAAATTCAACAACATACCCCACGGTTACCAGAACTCATTTGTTGGTGTGCTGGACAGTAGGGCTCAGACAGCTACTACTGATGTGTGACTGACACTACCCCACACTTAACTGGGATAGCCACTCATGTACAGACACATCCATGAGTCATAACCTCCACTCGGCTGGATCAACCCATACACACCACCTCCAAGACCAACATTAACCTTGACATGAACACTACCAACATGTGACTGTTGTTCCACACCTGGGATTATCCCCTCATTGGTGGATTCCAAACATATGCTAATCAACCTTGTTAGCCACATCCTGGCACCACACCCTTCACGGCATACACAGTACATGAGTACTACAACACCTACTACAGATGTCTTATGACAGCGGTTGTTAACGTCATGACACCCATGCAGATGGACAATGCACTTACAAATGCTGAAACATACCCCAGTGCACTTCATTAGCACGTACACGACTGCATGGATCATGCTATTCCACACAGAGCCATGATGGTACACACCAGATAACAGACGCCATTCTGGTGGTCAAGTTCCATGGACATAATGTACAACAACAGGTGGAGGCTGTTGCACAGTGGTGTACAATCCCATGGGTGGGGTAGCTCACTGGTCAGCCTCAGTAGGGCCACGGGATCCCTCATCACATACTCAAAGACTAACTACGTAAACATTACTGCGACACTTTCCGGGGTGTACCACAAGGCATTATGGTGGTATGTCAGTAGTCGTTGGCAACACCCACATCTGCTCTCACATACAACAGTCACTCAGGAACATTACAGACCCAGGTGATGTTGGCAACATGCTGACGGATGGATTCAATGCTAACATTACACCCTCTCACTCACTACAGGGCCACAATCCATGCAGGAACATTGCGGTGTCCCTGCGGTCACACCTACACAGTACTAACCTGCACTCTATATGTCCTGGGACCCCCTTCCAAAGTCCCAGGCTGCGATGTCCACAAACCTCTGAACGACATGTCTCCCCACTAGGCCACCATATTCAGTAATAGCCTTGTATCAGACATTGTGGCCCCTGAATGGCACACAGCAACATTTATCACACAGGTGGCACCACAATGCACGAGTGGGACTATAGTCCTACACACCTGACTGGACTGTTCTGCACGGCTATGGGGCACATCATCAAGGACGTCATTCACAGAGACATTGTTGGGCTCCGGTCCTTTGATGCCACCTGGGATGGACTTGTTAGGGCCAGAGCATGGCCCCTACACCTGGTGGACTCCTCTCATACAGTTACAAAGGTAGTTGATGATGGTACGGGAGTCCACACATCCTACATTGTCCTCTCATTGCCTTTCAGCACCGTTCTCCATTCTAGTATTGACAACATACACATCCACCTGCACATCGTACCCTATGTCTCAGGATATTATGCAACATGGCTCATGGACAGGACACACACAATGAGGGTAGCATACCATAGTACCTACTGCATTTCAGTTACATTTGCCATATCACAGTCCTCAGTCATTGGGCCCCTCATGTTCAGTATATGCTTCCCTGAGGTACAAGCTAGCACAGAGGGACTTTCCCTGCCTAGCTTTACAAACCCCTGCATACAAACGCCATGATTGATCAACCAGCTGATACTGACTCCATCCATATGGGTGTCACTGTGACAGATAACGGATATGAATATCATGGCCTCAAGCTGCATGACACAAGGTGCATGAACATCACCTTTGCATTACACCATTCACCCACTGACTATCACATAGGTGGTAGTCCCCTACATACATGTCACATTGTACATGTTTGTAGTACACACGTATGTCGCACCCACTCCTGTGGTTACCGTATTGCCACTGTGGCGTGGATATCCTTTTACGTGGCCACACTTATCTGTACTGGGTGTGTAGCTGGTACATAGGCACCCATTGTACCTCTGAACTCAAGACGTCTACACACATTCAAGGGTACATCACCCCATTTAGGGTGTACCTTACACAACAGTTACAGCTTTACATACCACACCATTAACACGCCATGATGTTTATTGAGCTCCGACAGTTAAAGTATGCGGCTGAACTACGGACACCACGTCTGTACACATTTGCATACTACATACTCAGGGGTGACCTCTGCTGAACAGACAGGGTCCATGTCCACAACAATATTAATGGATATACTCCACATACACGACATAAGCAAAAGCCACTGTGAGCAACATGCTCATGGATATGTGCACACACGCAACAATGAGTGGGATGTGCTTGAGGGTTACATTCCCAAACCGGTCACTCACCTTGCTTTGGAACATGAGTCCTATGTACATCACACAGGGACACTCAGTAGCACTGTTCATGTGATACCTCCCTTGGTGGTTGAGAGACACATGTACGCCAGGGATCACTGCAGTGGCTGTACTGTGCAGAGGTGCAGGTAACACATGGCTCTGCTGTTCACAGGACACTACCCTAGAGAGGTGCCACTGGTGTGAACACTGTAGTTGTGCTTACACATAGACTTGCCAGACTGCATAGTACCCCACTATGAACCTGTGAAGCTATTACATGTCCTGTGTGCATGGTTACTTGGTAGCTCTTCCATTTAGATTAGCTATCATGCTATTGCAATGTCCCATGCCTACAAGCCATATGTATCCTGTTATTGTACATGCCAATAGATACCTTTGGTATGCATGATATGCCTGTTATGCTGTGTAGAATATCTGACATATCTACCTACAATACTATACATTACACATATTTCACATAGTATCCCATAATGCAAAGCATACTTGCACAGCAGGACCACCTTAGACATGTCATTGTCGTTATATGCCCATACACTTGCCTACTGTGACAGTATATCAACATATACTATCCCCTGCTATGGCACGTACTTGTTGGACATACCCTACCACTGACAGCGGGTTGTATGGAAATGTTCTGTTTAAAGCCCTCATGTAGCATCCCTTGTGGTGTCTGTGATGTGTACCTTGTGGCCCACTGCTGGATGCACAGTTTCTACATGTGGTAGTATGCTCAGCAAGACATCACTACATAAATACGTTTTCCCACTTTATGCATTGCAGACACTTTTAATTAATGCAAACCAGGCTATACATACAGTAAATAATTAATAAAAAACATGCTATACATAAACTTACATACCGAGTGTTCTACATACCTTGTTATCGTTACGGACTTTCATCTCTATCTCTCTCACAATGCTTAAACGGGTAGTTTGTATGAGTATATGGTTTGAATGTCTAGCAAGTCATCCTTATATACATCGATACCTGTAACATGTGGTTTCCTCCCACCAATTGGTGTTCCTGAGTGACTAATTACTTGCATATCAGCTGTGCAGCTACTCCATTCGCCAATTACATGCCAACAGTGGGGTATAATTTAATTCTCCACTTGGGCATTGCCCATTTGCCCTACCTTCGGGGAGACGGCCTGTACTGTGTTTTGTTATGTGTAATTGCAACTGCTATGCATAGAGACAATTAAACTTTGGATTCATGTCCCCCGTGGATTGTGTGTGACAGCTAGAGTATGTGGTTCAACATGTGGGTGTTCCTGTCATCCCAACGTCTGATAATGGACTATTGCAAACAAAACCTGTAACATCGCTGTTTGTTCCATTATATAACGGCTGCAATTTTGCATGGCGTCTTTAATTGTATCTCTCACAAGGTATGTTGATGGTTCTGCAGATGTAATTGACTAACTGGATGTTTGTGCTGTTATTGCAGTCTGTATTGCTATAGTTTCTAGTGTGGGGGATGTCGGTGGGTGTACGTAGCATATACAGGTTTGTGGGGCTTGCATTTCTACATATTCCATATATATGTGTGTGGGCTCTGTCCCTAATTAAAGAGCTATCAGCTAGTAGACTTATGTTACGGGATTGTACATTGGGCCATTGTTAACTGATTTCTATATAGTATGCAGGTGAGGTTGATACTTCCATACCTCCGGAATTGCAGCGATATGTAAAGGGATATGTCTAACTGACAGCTATCCCGTGTATTTCTGTCCCAGATATTTGCAGTCATTGTGGTTGTGTTGGTAACAGAACCTCTTTGCCATGGGTTGCCACCTTTTTATATGGCCATTGTTGGACACTTTGCGGGACGCAAAGCGGTGTTTACAGGCCAACACATAGCCACGGTCAATACACAGGTTAGCACATACTTTTATCCTCAATACATACCTATTGTGGGACTTTGGCTACTTATCATATTGCATGTAACATTTACGTTTCTTACGTACAGGCATAACTAATGCAACTATTACATTATATATGGGACATATTAATGTCCTACAATCCCGGACATTTGCCCTTTGTAATGTTTTATGTCAGGACACACCTGCCCAGGGAGGGGCTGTCCCTCCTAATGTGGGACAGGTGGTAACCGCATGCCTACGGCTAGCTATACCCACACCTACCATAATGATCTACCTCAGAGTTGGCACTAACAGACACATGATGCGGACACACACACACACATTACAGTCACACGGAGACGCACACGGCACCCTCAACACACACATACACAGACTACAGCGCTCACAAACACAGTTGAACACAGTACCTACGTGGACCGCAGCACCGGCAGCGGTAACTAAATGTCCCTTCATATCATCATACTATTACTCGCGGTTGTACTGTTCCGGTACTGTGTTCTTTTGGTCTTTCAGCCTCGTGGTTACGCATGTCGGTATGTTACACATTCCATAGTTGGCGGTATCCTATTTATTTGTATCTCCGAGGTGTTATGAATGTCGTTGATCTATCTATATATATTTGCAGATATCGCTGACTCCGTATATATATCAACATATATCATTCTATCGCCCTTTCTATCTGTATTATATATATGTATATATGTGTACATATATATATATATATATATATATATATATATATATATATCTGACGGGGAAAGTGACAGGCAAGCTACACCTATCATTGTGTACTTGGTGTATACTGTTTCCTGGACTCCGCACGTTTGTGTCTGTACCTGTCACATTACACACCTGCCGTAGGTTAGGGTTACCAGCTGTCCCACTCTGCGAGGGACAATCCCTCTTTGGGCAGTTGTGTCCTGCAAAATATTTGTGAACATGGCAAATGTCCTGGGATTTTAGAACATACTTATTTCCTATAGTTTATGTAATAGTTGCATAAAACAGTTATTCTGTATCTGAACCACCTACATGTTCTAGAAACAGACTAAGTAAGTAAACATTACAAGGATGCGCTTTTATCTAGACAAAACAGTGAAGTTCTGCATTTCGTACTGGCCGGGTGTATGTGTCGGCCTGCAGACATCTGACGTATGTCCCACATTGGTCATTTGAAGAGGTGGCAACCCTACCATAGGTACATCTTGCCTAGCAATAGTGTTAGGTGATTCTATACATGACTGCGTGTTCTACACCTGGCAGTGGTCGTTTTACACTTCAGAGCAGGAGCTATTAGTAGAGGGGTGAATAATTCTGGTTTCACCTGTTCTGGACATTACTGACCGTGATCTGCGCGATATTCTGTGTAGCTTATCCCTGTTTCGCGCATATCCATACAGTCATATTTAAACGTCGCTTACCAGCAGTGGGCAATGCATATTCCCAGTAATGTGTGCTAAACATGATCTGCTGACCTGCATCCGACATGCATTACTCATGCCTTCGGGATTACGTTGCATCCCTTGCAGGACGTGGGACCGGGAACATGCATGACAGTCACTGCATTTAACATATAGCCATCTGGGATTTGTACACGTGTTATGTCATTCTGTACGTGGAGTATACTACGGCTGTTACTCCATACTGCACTCACATGGGTAACTCAGTTAGTTTACATATTGATGAGTCCACTTAATGGTATGTCCATGTGATGTTTACTGGATGTGCTTCGGCATTGGGTATGTATATCTCAGTGAGCCACACACAATACTGTGCTACACCTTCAAATGACCGTGGGTGGAGCATGCTGGGGTGATGAATACCTGTCATGGGTACACCCCATGCCTTGACACAACATCCATGATTATATTATGTGCAGCCCCTCATTAACGCAGCAGGGACTCTGTGCTGAGTGTGTGCAGAACAGTGCTTACACACATGTGCTCCCATGATTGCCTCTGCTCCTCTATGCAACAGTTGGTTACTCGATGTGGCGACAGTGGACACTGTTTGCCCCATTTGGTGTATGGCCTCTGATAGTCGGCCATGAACCTACCGTTGTACCTGGGAACCTATACACACAGCACCACCATATGGTGATAGGCACATGTACTGTTCAGGTGTTGACATTCCTTGTTCCTATAGCTGTTGTGTTTACAATGTTTGAGGGCTGCCTATGTGGGATTCACACAGTGGGCCACCTATACATTACAATTTACAGGTGGTCGTGCTTGTGCCCCATCCATTTTACTGTGTGTGCAGGTGGAGAGGTGTGTCAGTCCGTAGGGGCCTACACTGTCATAGTATGTGCTATATGTTCCCTCTTTGCCAAGGCGTAGGCATATTGGGCACACCTCCGTCTGCCTACTGGGACTGGCACAGTGTTTTCATGGCCTGAATCCCTCTGTGCCTGTGATGGCCTTGGCAACTGCAGTGGGCTATGAGGGCCTTCACCATTTTGTCCCTGCTGCAGCTGTTTCCGCAGGATCATATTATGTAGCATGGCACATACTATGACAATGTGGGCACACGTGCCTGGAGAGTACTGCAAGGCTCCACCAGATGTGTCCAAGCACCGGAACCATGATTTCAGCATCCCGAACACATGCTCTATGATGATTCTGGTTTGTGCGTGTGCCTCATTATGGCGTTCTTGCATGGGTGTGTGTGCATTTCTGATGGGAGTCATCATCCACAGCTCCATTGCATAGCCAGTATCCCCCACAAGGTGGCCATGTGGGATGTCCCCCCTGACTAATACCTGATACAGCTGTGAGGCATGCCAGATATGGGAGTCATGGTAGCTTCCAGGGCTGCCAGCACACACATCCATGATAATGCCCTGGGCATTGCACATGACCTGGCAGTTGGAGTGGAATCCCTTGAGGTTTATGTAGCGCCTACCATGCTCACCGGGTGGTGACTTGATTTGTATGTGCGTGCAGTCTATCGCACCCAGTACCTCCGGGTAGTGTGCCACATGGTGGAAGTGATGCATATTGCTGGCCAACTCCTCCTGAGTTCGGGGGAAGTATATATGCTCATTGGCATGTGGTAACATGGCATCCAGGAACTGGTGTAGTATCCTGGATGCTGATGCCTGTGAGATCCCCATTATATCTCCAGTTGGCCTTTGAAAGGTACCTGTGGCTAGTATTCATATGCTTACACATACCTTCATGTCCACTGGGATGGGTTCCCCTCTGTTATTTCTGGTTCTCAGGCGTGGCCGGCACAGCTCCACTATTTGCTGTAAGATGTCCCTGTCCACCCTGTAACTCTCTACTATCTCCAGATCATGTAGCCCCTGGTAGGTTACCCTTGGTCTGAACACTTCTCCTCCTCTGGGGCCTGCAGTGCTTGTCGGCATCATCCTCCACAATACCGTCAGTCTCTAACACATGCTGATGAATCACAGCTATGGCAGCTCCCAACATGTACATTTTAAAAGTTCCCCATGTGTTTACACCTATGGTGCAGTGTTTGGGAATTCACAGGTGTGTGTAGGGTGCTTTCACACTTTATACTATTGTGCTGTGAACACCGATGATGTCGTAGGGTGTGTATGTATGATCATAGCTACAGGGTATCTTATGTGTTTTACTACAGGAACTACTATTGTGGTGCCTTTAGTGTTGAATTACATTTGGCTGCCGTGGATTACCTCTTGACCTTCCCTTTATATTTCTGCATGTTCCACCTACCATTTTCTGGCATGCATCCAGCAGCCTGTTTTCATTTGTACTTTCCTAGACCTGGCGTATCTTGCGTAATGTGTGCTATTGCCAGTCTACTGTCGGTTTGCTTTACTCTGCTATGACACATCTCCTATCTTTGCAATCCAATGCCTCCCCTCCTTTCTTTGCATTCCGATGCCTTCCCTATCCTGTTTTGCAGGTTTCTGCGAGTAGACTTGACAGCTGCCGTCGACTGGCTGCTGTGAGTTGATTGGTGTTGATTGCTCATTAGTACGCCAATTACCCTACTTCGGCATTTCCTTCTTTTCTTCCCCTGACCGTCCTGTTTGTGCTATTGTTCGCGCTGCGTGCATCTGCTTACTGGGTTTTGGGCATGTTTTCATCCCCGTACACATGCGCTTTTGGGCACCATATGTGCTCTCAACTAAACAATTCTATACCTTCCTCCCCACCCCTGTCCTGCAGCTTTGCTTAGCAACGGCCAGGCCAGTTTGCATTGCTCCAATGTGCTTGCTGCTACAGTGGCACACCCCTCTGCTGATGTCATGTATCTCCTCTGAGCCACTCCTCGGTATTATAGCGCTGCACCGTATGGTTCAACCTTCATCCGGCGGGACATTTGCGATTCAGTATTATCTGCCGCATTTGCATGGCATTGACTACTAATTCATAGTTACCGTGCCGAACACTGTCGCAGGCCCTTAGCAACCCTTGCACCCTGGTTGTGGTGTTCCATGCCTACCATTGTGTATTATGGTGTAAACCTGATTTGTATTACATTGCGATTTTATGACATTTTTATATATTTTTTTATGTTCCAGTTTGCGCACACATGCCCTGCTGTTGTACTGTGCGTTACTGTGGACATGACATTAAATGTTGTTTTTTAGGTGTTGTGCATCTTTTCTTATGCCATTGGCTGTGTATTTAGCATTGGCATATGTTAACTTTGTAATACATGAGTCTGGTCCGCTTCCAAAGCTCCGATGTTTTGTTTGGGAAAATGTAAACCGTGTTTTTTGGTTTACATTTCCATGGGCTTACGCTACACCTACACCACTTCATGAATCACTATCTGCCTTTATTTGCATGGTGTGACACTGCGCATGGGGTGATTAGCATACCTATGCTGAGGGCTGCACAGTTCTGGCGTACGCCGGTAGTGCACATGATATTGGATCGTACCTGAATCGCTCGATGGCCATATTTGGCGTTATTCCACCTACGCTACGCCTGTGTCTGGCGCAAGCTTCATGAATCCCGGGGAAAATGTAAAGTCCTCTTGATAATACATCCACTGAATTCACTTCTCATAGCAAACTATTAGGGGTGATAGTGCATGATAATAGGTTCATAGGTAGGTACTAGACTATCTGCCCGAAGGCAATTATAAGCCAAGCCAGAATGTGTTGGCTTTCTCCGCCCCCTTAGATTAGTTCCCTGTGCCTCTGTCTAGCAGAGCCACTGAATTTTATTTATTTTATTTTACAATTGTTAACCCAGAGTATCCAACTGGATACAAGCCCATTTTCAGTGGAGGCCGAGGGAGAAAATCTCCAAGAGTACAATTTATTACTGACAAAAAAGTAAAGACATGACATAGCCATACAATATTTCTTAGTAGCTAGGATACATTCATTTGTTACTATATACTATTTGCTTTTGAAGTGATCCCCGGGGTAAACTTTCTGTTTCCCATCCACTCGTCAAGGTTTCTCTTGAAGAGAGTTAGTGAGGAGCTCTGCCTAATGTAGATTGGAATCTTGTTCCAAAGCATGGGAAGTCTTTGGGACAGGAATCTATCCCTCCAGCACATCCTACTTATTGTTGTGGTGAGGTTTAGATCCCTACAGCATGTGGCTCGAGGGGATAAGGTTTTCTTTAGGTGAAGCATGTCCATCAATTCTGGGTTGGATGTGGCCTCGTATGTCAGGCAGAGATCACCTCTGAGTAGGCGGTATGCAACACAGTACAGCTCGAGTTTTTTCAGTCGAGCTGCATAGGGCATCTGTTTGAGGCCAGTGATCCTCTTGGTGAGGTACTTCTGTGGTTTTTACAGCTGTTGCAGGTGTCTTGTAAGGTACATCCCAAATGGGGCATTGTACTCTATGATGGATCTGATGAGTGATAAGTAGAGGAGCACAATGGCCTCTTCTGATCTGGATGCAAACCCTTTTGTGATTAGGTGGGCCACATAGGATTTTCTAACCACTTTGGCAATGTGATTATCAAAGGAGAGATTACTAACTACTTGGGTCCCCAGATCCCTTATTACGTTTTCCGTATTTAGGGGACTACCACCTATGTGGTAGTTTGTGGGTACTTTGTTTTTTTTCAAAGGGGATGACTATGCACTTTTTGGCATTTAGCTTGATGCCATGATTTTGACACCAGGTATCCGTCTCAGTGAGATCCTTTTGGAGGATGTCTGTGTCAGCTGGAGAGTCAATTATAGCCCCTAGTTTGCTGTAGTCTACGAACTTGGTCAGCCATAGTCCTGTGCTTGCCTGTACCTCTGAGAAGTATATGCCGAACAGGAGGAGTCCTAAGATTGAGCCCGGAGGAATGCCACTTGTAACCGGTTTAGAGTCAGACCTAGCTCCTGCAACTCTCAACATGTGGGTTCTGTCCGTGAGCCAGTTGGCAACCTATCTTCTGGCATAGGGGTTTATGTTCAGGCTGGTGAGCTTGTCTATAATACCAGAATAGGGAATGGTGTCAAAGGCCTTTGCGAGGTCTAGGTAGGCTGTGTGTACCACCCTTTCCCTCATCTACAGCCCTGGTAACTGTCTCAAAGAAGTCCGCCAGGTTTAGGAGGCATGATCTGCCCTTAAAGGCGAACTGGGTATGGTTCAGTGTTTGGAGGTTCCCAATGTCTCTGTTAATGAGTTCCATGATTATGCGCTCCATAGCCTTGCAGACCAAGCTAGTCAGGCTTATAGGGCGATAGTTCCTGGGGTCTGTTGTGGCTCCACCTTTGTGGAGCAGAATAACCGTTGCTGTGCGACACACTATGGGTACGTAGCCTGTGATGAGGCTGAGTTTGAAGAGTGTGTTTAGGTGAGGGGTTAGTTTGTCTTTGAGCCCATGTAGGATGCAGCCTGGGACATAATCTTAAATTTGACCTGCATATACAAAATTGCATAAGAAAAAAACATCAAAAACTAGGGCTGCTTTACAGATCCAAAAACTTTCTCATTGATGCAATTAAAACTATACTTGCCACTACTTATCTCCTCCCAGCACTTCTTTATGGTGTTCCTATCCTTACTAACCTCCAGGCTTCACAAAAATTAAAACTTGAACAATCCAATAACAAAGTTGCTGAATTTGCAGCAAACACCCCTTTCAGTATCCACCACTGTATATCACTAATAAGCCTAAAATGGTCATAACTGCCTCATCAACTAACATGTACACAGCTTCTTACCACCTATAATATTATCCAGCATCCATCTGTCTGTCCAGCACTAAAAAACGTTCTACACAACTATGTTCCCAGTCAGTCAATGCAAACCACTGACGAAAACTGCTGTCTACAAAGCTATCAGAACTGCTGGGCATTGCCTGCACTCATACAAGGTTGCTAATGCCTATAACTCATTACCTATATCCATCAGGTTAATACACTCCCTCCCATCTTTCAAAACCACTCTGAAAGACTTCCTAGCTAAAAATCTGTCTCTGTTCATGCTCAAAACCAGGATAAACTATATACCTAAATGTGAACAAGTACCTTTTCATTTCTTATACCTCCTTACTTCTATTGAATTCTCTTACCTGCCTTTCTGTCTAAATAAGCCTGTTTCTTCCTCACTTCATTTTGCAATTCCTGTTTGTATTACACTAAATTACCTTTAATTTCTCTACAGACTGTCTAAAATTTCTCTAAATATTAAATGACTGTCATACAACTTGTATCAATTCTTAACCAATGTTTTTTATATTACCTTTAACTTGTTATAATTATTTAAACTGCAAATGTTTTTGTTTTATTTTTGAAGATTGTAAAAATATTGTTCTCAAAATGTTTTATAACAATTTGGAGCTTTTCTCCCATGGTCACCACTAAAAATGGGCTTCTCCACTGTCAGACTTTCCCAATAATCAAATGTCAATAAATAAATAGGACAGTATTTCAGCTTCACAGAAAAAGAAAAAAAAATATTTTACCTGGATAAGCTTGATGACAGAAAAATTCTAACTTCATCAGTAGTTGGTATTTCCGAATACTTACAGTTGATGACAGAAGCCTCTGGATATAGGTGAAGTTCATTAGGTGTATTATCCAGGCATGCTGATTTAGCTTCCACTACCAGATAGAATTCCCAAAATCTAATAGTTCTAGACACACAGAAACAGGACAGCAGCTCTAATGAATTAGACAACCAAGAGATGAGTTACCATGTCTGAAATGCTGGAAGGCTTTTTGAACAGGCAGAAACTACTCAGAACTCTGAGAGTGGAAGGCTCTTACTGACAGATGAGGAATGTGCCTCAGCTGAAAGTAGAGTTGTGCAGCCAATTTACCGTAATTGTAATTGACACTGTGTGATAATCAAAAAGGAAATAAAAGCTTGCTGGCCTTGGATTCCAGCTTTGTAAACAGACAAAACATTATCTATGTAACAGCCAATACATACAATGGATATAAAAAGTGTACACACCCCTGTTAAAATGCCAGATTTTTGTGATATAAAAAAATTAGGCCACAATAAATAATTTCAAAACTTTTCCCACCTTAATGTGACCTATAATCTTTTTGGAAGAACAGGCAAAGGAGGAAAGGCACAGATGAACTTCCCTGTCCACTGGAAAGAAAAGGCATCTATCCTCCAGGCTGTGGGACAATTGATTGGTTAGTGATGCAGAGAGATCTATCTGAGGAGTGCCACACTAAAAGGTGATCACGTGGGAAACTTCTCTGTTCAGAGTCCATTCCTGGGGTCCTCCAGGGAGTGGCTTAAAGAGTCTGCTAACACATTGTCCCAAGAAGGGATGTATGTGGCTGTGAGTGTGATGTTCATTTGGATTGCAAAGTTCCATGCCTCTTTTGCTAACCTGCACAGTTGGTATGATCTGGTGCCTCACTGTTTATGTACCACGACTGTTGTTTTGTCCGAGTATATATGAGTGGCACAGGTCTCCAAAGATTGGAGAAAATCTGAAGTACTGACAGAGGAGCCCTCACTTCTTTCAAACCGATATGTTCCTTCAGGAACTGAGGTTGACACTTCTCCTACACTTAGTGTGATCCAGTCCATGCTCCCCACACCTTGCCCAAGGAGTCTGTGTGAACCTGTTGAAAAAAGGGTATGGTCTGAATGACAGTCCTGGGTTGGGGATGACCTGTCCTTTCCACCAAAGTAGCTCTGTTTTGAGACCCCAGAAACACCAGATTCTGTGTAGGGATTATTTGGGATTTTTTATTGTTTATAGTAAAACCTAGACCTGTCAGAAAATGGAAAGTGACGTGTAGATGCTGAAGAAGAATTTCTGGATCAGCAGGTTATCTAGTCAGGGAAAAAAATTGAATTCCTTGAATGAAAAAGAAAGCCACTACTGGAGCTAGATTCTTTGTGAACTCTCTTGGAACTGTGGAAAGACCAAAAGGCAGAGCAGTAAACTGAAAATATAAGGAGCCAGAGAAAAACCCGAGGAACCTTCTGCAACGATGACTGGAAATGTGTAAGTGGGCAACCTTCACATCTAATGATACTAAGAAAGCCTGTGGATGGATGAAAAGTAGAATAATCTAAAATTATAGCATTTTGAAAGACAGAACCTTCAGGCAAGTGTTTAGGAGAGGAGTCTAGGATGGGTCACCACTGCCCTTCTTTTGGGACTAGAAAAATCCTGGAGTAAAACCCTTTTCCTATGAAGTAATTTAGGACTTGCTCAATGGTGACCTGATTCAAGAGGTCTTGAATAATGGGTGCCAGAAGGGATATTTTGTTTATAGGAGGTTGTGTCATGTCTTAAAGGGGAAATGCTTTCCCAAAGCATAGCATAATTGTCCCTAATGACGAAGAGGGCACACTTGTCTGTGGTAATAACTTCCCATCTGGCCAAGGAAAGCAACAGCCTTTAGGAAACAGGGGTAATGGGACTGAGGGCAGGGGAAGGGGTGCTAAAAAGGTAGTCACAGATTTTTGTTTTTGAAGGGAGGCCTCCCAGCTGGAGATTCCCTTCAGGGCTTTTCAGAGTATGTTTTTCCAGGGTTCTCACTTGATACTGAGATGTTCTAGGATCCCTTCTAATGGAGGAGTAGATTTGGATGAGTAGTTTCTATGGTAACCAGGAACTGAGGAGAGTAGGATCTGCCTGCAGCCTTTCATGGTCTGACCTTGTTCTTTGAGAATTTTGAAAAGGGTGGCCAATTGAGGACCAAATATTAAGTCTTCATCCAAGGGAGAGTTTAGAATTTTAGATTTGAGATCCTCAGGTATAAGCTGACTGTAAAGCCATGTGCATCTGAGAGTAACAGATAAAGTGGCAGCTGTCCTAGAGAAGCATCCACAGCATCGTAACTGCCTATAATGCTGTATCTGGTAATTTGAGTGGCCAGTGACAGCAAGCTCTTCATTTGATATCTAGACTCTGTTGTAGGAGTGTCCAGTATAACTTGTTTAAAGAAAGCAGGACAGAGTTCAAATACTTTCTCATTTGAGTCTGGTAAAGAATTGCACTAAAGGCAGTAGCAGAGGTGCAAACCTTCTTTTCCCATCTATCCATAACCGAACTATCTTTTTCAGTAGGTAGGGCATTTGCACTGTGCAAACACTTAGAGGGCTTATTTGAAGAGAGAGAGAGATACTGCAGAGAGATCTGCCACTAATTTTTTTAAATAAAAATGTTAGGTCATGAGGCAAAATAGGTTCATAAGTTCATACGAAATTACTAAAACTTGTGTGTTTTTTTTAGTAGCTAGTGGTTGAGAATCAGGTGCAGAAGAGGTGCACTGAAAAGTACCCTGAAAAGCCTCACAGATAGGGCGAGGGGTGGAGAAGGGGCAAGATGGTGTAATACTGCTTCTGAACATCAGAGATCTGTGTGAATTGCCATTCAAAGTGTTTCAACATGTTCTGTATATTCTCCCTAAAGGAAGCTTTCTCAATAGGGAAATCCGGTGAAAGGGAGTCCTCTTCATCAGATGACATTTTCCCTGGAGAATGCAATTAATTATCAGACTCAAATGACACAATATTTGACCTCTGTTCTACATTCTTTAAAGTGCATATGAATATTTTGTATACAGAACATTGACGTGCATGCAACATCTGACTTAGAGTGTTAAGATCTTTATTGACGTTGCACACCTGACAATATACACATTATACAACAGTATTTTATTCTTTTCAGTTGAAGGTCTAGCAAAACAAACATAACTGATACAAAGTATCAGTTTTCTTGGAACATGGAGCCAAAATAAAACCATTAGTAATCTCAAATTATAAACAAACAAACAAATTAAGTAAACACAGATCATCACATAGCTAACAGATCACAAAATTACAACACTTAAGTGAATACATTTAGTATCACCTCAAATATTTGTGCAACATAATGCAATGACGCCTTACTTCAATGGACTGCAACAAACCTGTATCCTACATAACAGTGAAGTACAGCAGTTCGCACTTCTAATATTTCTGATCTATCAATCTTTCCTGTTCCTCACTTGCACTTGACTGGCACTTGCATAAAACCTTCACCTTTGCAGGAAGTGAACCCACAAGGTGGACCCCAGATAGATTTTTTCAGCCTCAGTCTAGCCAAGCTACTTGGGTTACTCCACCAACTGGTCATATGTGACATGCACCACAGGAATGGCTTCAGAGAAGTATCCTGTGATGCTTAAATGATGTTATCTGATTCTTAAAACAAACCATTATGGGAGTTGTTCCTGGTTGCTGTTTGCCTCCTGACTTAAAAACAGCAGGTAAGACATTGCCCAGACTTGTTCGCACCAATGGCAGAGAAATGCTACCCTCAATGGGTATAATGGTGGGAGGAGGAGATGATACTTTTAAAGAGTTGTAAGTTTGGCAGATACACACTCCTCTGAGGAAGCAGTGCCAGAAGCACCTTTGGTGGGACTGGAGCCATTTCTGCAGATGACATCACTGCCGTGTTTAACAGTTCCACTGTGGTCATGCTGCAGGATTGCATGAGATCTGGACAGAAATGCTGAAGGTACTACAGAATATTGGAGTGTCAAGGTTAACATGTTTTCTCAATGTTGCATGGAAAGTGTGAACGGCACCTCTGGACTGGCAATCTGGGGTAGTGGTCCTGACCTATTTATTAGAGAGGATACAACTGTGATTTCTACTTGTACATTCATCTCACACCTCAGTCTTCCTAGAAATGTCTAAGCTAAGGCATTAGAAAGGGCACTTTGCCCAGTAGTTACACCTATTAGTCATGAGAAGCAACACAGACTCTGCCCTGGCCATGGAAAAGTGAATTGAATCTTTTCCCTTGCACACATACTGACAGGGCCATCAGTCAGCTAGTACTATGTGCGTGTTATGGCCCTGAAGAAGGCAAATAACTTACTTGATAACCTAGAATATCTTCTGTGAAGTACCCAGGAGTTCCAGAGGCCTGCTGCATGCTATTCAGTCCCTGTATTTGAGGAGCAAGCGTTGCATCCATATTCCTGATGTCAAGTAGAAGGAGTAGCAGGCACAGCCCCGTGGAAAAAAGCTTGCTTAGGAACACCTGTGATTATCACAGGATAAGCTGCAGATTGTTGCTGGCAAGACAGAAGTTTGGTCTCCCATGGCAGCATGACACCACCGAGACTTTCATTAAAACAAGTGGCATAGAAGATTGGCGGATGGATATTTTTGACATCTGCCAATAGGGTAAAAATTCAGATCTGAGACAGTACTGTTGAGTGTTACAATCAATGTGCATTACTACATACATCTCACTCTAATAGTTGTAATGTGAAATTAATTTAGGTGTATGGTAAAAATCCTTCCCAGCAACAATTAGGCAAATTAAAAGCACAAGTGGGCATAGCATCAGATCAAGCCTGGTTACCCACTGCAACTTTCTGCTTTGTACTCCAGTAACTTGCACATCTGGCAGCTGCCCCATTTGCATAAAGGAACCAGGCACCAATGCAACTGTGGCTCATGAGCAGTTAGAAAAGAATTGCACAAAGTCATCTTCATTTCATACAAAACACTGCCTTTTATACTATCTATAGATGAATCCAAAATTAATTAAAATCCTACATTTTCATAACATTGCATACAAGATCCAAAAAGAATTAGATTGCACTTACAATAAAAAAAAAAAAAAAAAAAAAAAAATCTTGCAAAAATTACATATATGAAAGGCATCATTTCTTCTATTACAGCCAATGGATGGATACATCACACATGCTAGGCACACAAACACACACAGGGACATGCATCTAAGTGGAGAGGTAATCAAAGGATTTCCTGGTGCCAGTTTTCACATATGGGTTATGTCACCTCGTCATCAAAAGCACAGTAGTTGTAAAAAGTGCCAAATACTTAACTCAGTGCTACCTGTAGTTACATCAGATGGTAACCAAGGACTGCAGTTGAATGAATACAACCAGCATAGAGTGCCCTTTTTAATTTTCAGCACTATCACTGTGAAAAAATAGAACAGTAAAAGGATTTTTGCACATCAATGCTTTAAATTTAGAAACGTCTTTTGGAAATGGTGGTAGTCGAAAGGTGTTTTAAAGTGGAAAAAAATGTACACTGATCCGAGTAAACTGGCTTAACCAACTAGGGGAAACAAAATTCAAATTCCATTTCAGAGCCAGGACTTTTTTAATGAAACCTAAAAGGAAGAAAAACTTCCAGGAAAAACTTTAAAGCAAGACAGGAAGATAAATAATAGAAATGTACTTAGGATTTCCTAAGCTCATATTGCATAATTCTAAAATTTCTCTAGCTTCAACACTCAACAGCAAACAAGGGTCCTGCCAGTACCTGATAAAATATCACAAATCAAGCTACGGAGGATGTACCTAACCCCTGGGCTCCCACATACAATCCACCCATGTACTACTAAGTGAGCATAACCTAAAAGACAAAATTAAACAAGAATATTGAATAATATACCTTCCTGACACAGCAGGAAAACCTGGTGAGACAGGAAGTCTACATACAAGGAATGGCAGAATGATAACATCCCACTGCAGAAGGCCTTCTCATAGATGTAACAGACAGCTTCTCTCTGAGTCAGCAGATATGCAACAAAACGTTCTGCAGGAGTTAAGGGATCAGATTTCCTTTTCTACAATCCTAAACTTGAGAACGTTTCTCCATTTCTCTTTACTGTTTCATCACTCATGAGTGTTTGTCTCCTGCTGGTACATGCCATAATTTTACACTTCTGTCTAGAAGTCCATGCCTAACTCCTATACCACTTTGTCAGACCCGCATCTACTGATTAAAAACATCACTATAGACTAGAATAAAACAAAAAAGATACACACATGTAAACTTCTTCATCTTAGAGGAAAGTTCAACTGCAAACATTGGATGTTGGGAAATTAATAAGCATACACTGCAGAAGGCTTGCTCACAGAATAAATAACTAATATGAATAAATATCTTCCTTTGGAGGCTTTCTGCAGTGGGTAACAGGTAGGAGCAATCCAAAGCATGAAGAAAACCTCCACAGAGGCCACAACTAAAGGATGGCCAGAAGGCAAAATGTACAGTTGTGTACACTTACCATAAATGTAGATGTTCGAGTGTATTCACTGTTGCAGTCATCATACTTGGGTTATCCTGCCAGGGGTAGCCCTCAATCAGCCCAAATACCAGAGGCTTAGTATTTCTGCATTGGTTGCTGTTGCTTCAGGAATGACATCAGGTTGTCAGAGGTACAAAAACAGGCAGCCGACGCTATTACATCAGTTTTTCTTGCCCCCTAATAGGGAGCTAAGTTATGGTGGAAAAATACCACCAGTAAAAAGTAAATACCGGATTCAAAGATGGCTGCCATGCTGTAAACACTGCTAAACTGCAGCTCTTCAATTAACCCGAGGAAAATCTCTGATCTGAGTGGATATCAGGAGGTTTAAACATCAAATTGATGATAAAAAGTTGCATTTATACTGACCTAATCTAAAATCAGTTAAAAAAGTGAGAAAAAAAAAGTATTTATCCATCAGGATTACAAGTGATTACTTTGCTCTGAAGAGAGAAACAAACAAAGGACCGTGTGCTTTCTTTATTCTGCCTTTCTGCTTGGGGAAAGAAAAATCTTGCAACAAGGAAGAACCATGGAAACAACTACTACTAAGACAAAGTTGTCAGAACTACAGTCGCCAGTAAAGGATGGAACTGCAAAAACAAAGGATTACTAGACAGCAGGAACAACAGAAACCAGAAACTAGATCCAGGACTGATCAGCCACTAAACATGGAGGATATCAAGCACGCTTTACTACCTATACAGGAAGCTCTAAAGGACTTGACCTCACAAATACAAACATTTGGAGTTTTATGCAATCAATTGCTTCAGAGAATGGACAAAACTGAGACCAGAATTTCTGAAATAGAGGACAAAATTGACATGCTGGAGAAAAAATCAAAGGTATGTGATGTGGATGTACAAGCCATGCAAAATAAACTTATTGATTTAGAAGCAAGGTCTAGAAGAAATAATATTATTATAAGAGGAATCCCTGAAAACATCCAGTATGCAGAGCTAATACCAGCCATAACACAAATATTTGAAATACTGTTAAATGATGCTGATGGGGTGAAACAGATTGTAATAGAAAGGGCACACAGAGCTGAGAGAGGTACAAGCTTCTACTATGCCTAGACCTGTATATGTTAAGATATTGAACTTTCAAGATGTTAGCAAAATACTGTTTACTGCAAAAAAAATGGTGGCTATGTTATGTGGAAAAATGTTAAAATATTTCTGGCTCAAGATTTACCATTACAAGTAAGGCAGGCTAGACAGTCTTTATCTGCTTACTGTAAATTTCTGATTGATAAACAAATTAAATTCCAGATGAAATACCCCAATATGCTTACATTTATGGTGGATGGCGCTAAATATTCTGTTTCCAATAAAAATCAGGCAAAAGAAGTGTTTCTGAAAGTTTTAAAGTTCTACCTGCATCAGAGGGCTGAAAAGAACTTCAATTGAGACTGGCATGTTCCTGTAGTCAGATCCAGCATGTATTTTACCTCAAGGCTTTTCTAATCCTTTGTTTCTTCACTAAACTGTTCAGGCCTCTGAAAAAGCAATAAAACTGTTTGTTTATGCTAATCTGAGGGTCTGCTGTCTGGTTTCCAGACTTTTATGGCCTCCAAGGTCTATTTCCATTGTGTGGTAAACAGGAAATGCCTGGATTTCAACTGAGAGTGTAGATTTGGATGTAATACTTCTTGTGGTCCTGCTGTGAAAGAGGTCCCTTGTCGTGAGTATTTCTGATGGTTTCCTGGCTTGAAAAGACAAAGAGAACTGAAAATAATATGATAATGTTCTTTTTATAACTAAATAACATTACAGTATGTACTTAAAGCACATAATAACATGTACTTTTACTGTTTTTTTCTTCTTTTATAGGTGTGAACCAAAATTGTTTTTTTTACTATATGCAGTGAGTGGCAGGCACTGTGTAGGGTACAGATCTAAAATGTAGGATGTATTTTTTTTTTTTTTTCTCCTCTCTTCTGTAAAAAGTTTATGTACATAATGATTGCAACAAAACAGATACTTAAGGTAGGATAAAATAAGTACCCAATCTACTAAAACTTTCCTTTACACAGTAATAACCTTAGAAATGAGATTTGTTTAACTAATAGTTAAACCAAAGCTGTAGTTAAGTAGCGGTGTTTGGTAGGGAATGTGTAGTTTAGACTTTGATGTAGATATGCTAGAATATATAGGTTGTATGTTTAGGAAATGTTTTAAATGTTATTACCTGAAGTTTTTCAATGTGTTGGTGTGTTTAACCTTGTTTATATTTTCTCTTATACAAGACCTATATAAATCCTGGTCCAGGGGTAAAGTGGGTAAGCACTGGTTAGGGACAGGATGTAGGAAATGCTTCCAGATTAGATATAGTGTACAGTCAATACATGTCAATTTCATAATTCCCCTCTTATATTGTTATTTGATACCAAGACCTGTGAATGTGGGAGTTGAACTCATGGAATGTTAAAGGGCTCCAGAACTTGAAGAAGAGAAACTGTTGCTACACATATTATTACAGGACAAAGCACTGTTTGTATTTCTACAGGAAACACATTTGATGAATGAACAATGGAATGATATTAGAAAAAAGAACTGGATTAGAGAGCTAGTGACATCAGAAGGTAAGACAAACAGTGCGGGAGTGGCTATAATTATCAAAACCCAATACAAAGATAGGATTTTAGACTCCAAAGTGGATCCAAATGGGTGATGGTGTTATGTGATTTTATCGGATAATGCATTTGATAAACCTATCCTACTTTTGAATATATATGCCCCATGCAATGATCAACACAGTTTCATAGCATCATTATATCCAATATTAACACAATATGATGGTTATTATTTTGTTGTGGGTGGGGACTGGAATACCTATCAAAATCCAAAGTTGGATAGGTCTTGTCCACAGAGAGCATTTAATAAGCAGGCCGGGATAGCATTAAATGATTTTAAGGAAGATTTTCAATTATATGACCCCTTTTCTTATTCACAAGATATTAATAATGCAAATAAATATACCTTCTATTCACCATGCCACAAAATGTGGGCTAGAATAGATTACTTTTGATATCTAAAGCACTAACTAATTTAGAACCAGTGGTGGTTATACATACTGCCATCTATCAGATCACTCAAAAATTTCATTAAAATTTTCTAAAGATTTAAAAGACACAAGAAGGCATAGGGGTTATAATTGGTCACTCAACCCAAATCTTTTAAGTAAAAAGAAATAGCAGATGGAATTATAAAATATTTGAAAGAATTTACAGATAGCTTGAAGCTCCAAAAACATACCCCTGACATTGAATGGGCAACAGCTAAAGCTCAAATTAGAGGATTTCTTATACAAAAAGCCTCATATTATAAGAAAATTCATAATAGTGATATTCAAAAACTAGAAATAAGAATAAAACAACTTGATAATGAGCTGATTCAGAATTTTAACGCTCAAACTGAGGAGGAAATGTTGAAGCTTCAAAGGGATCTCTTTTGCTTCATAATAATAAATTAACACTTCAAGAACATAGGTGTTTAGTGAAATATGCTAATAATGTTCAAATACCATCAAAAGCACTGGCAAGGATTATAAATCAATCAAAACAACTGGATATATTTCGAAATTCAGTATAACGACACAATATATTCTAAAACTGAGGATATTGTTGATGTTTTTGGGAAAATCTATACTAAGGTGTATGAGGGGCAAACTGATAGGTCTCTACATAACCAGAATAAAAGTTTTCTGCAAAAATTAACTTTCCAGAATTAGAAGAGAGCCTGCAAAGTGACCTGATTAAACCTATTTCTAAAGAAGAAATAGTATATACAATTCAACATATGAAAGTACATAAGTCACCAGGGCCTGATGGTATTACAGCTGAATTTTACAAAGAGTTTGCTGATAGTTTGGGAAAAGAATTGTCTCATGTATTTAATTATATAACTAAAAATAAAATTAGTGACCCCCACCTCAATGCGTCAAAAACAATTTTCATACATAAAACCAATTCCGGTCCCCTTAACCCACATAATTACAGACCAATAGCACTAATGAATGTGGATATGAAAATTTTAACATCAATTATAGCATCGAGACTAAAGAAGGTTTTGATATATCTAATTTCTAAGGAACAAGCTGGATTTATGGCAACTAGACAAACCAGCGATAACACACTTACACTGCATAATATGATGACGTATGCTAAAAAAACAACTTTAATATCTATGCTCTTATAATAGATGCCCAGAAAGCATTTGATAGAGTAGACATAAATTTTTGTTTGATGTGTTACCCTATTTTAACTTGCCCCAAGAATTCATTCAGATGCTACAAATATTATATAGTAATCCATACACTACGCTATACATCAATAGGACTTATTCTAACAGAATACAGATTAAAATGGTACTCGTCAGGGTTGTCCCATGTCCCCTTATTGTTTAACCTATATCTAGAACCCTATTTTTATATATCAAGCAAAATTTGTATCATAATGCACCAATAATTTATAGGAATAAAATATTAATGTCAGCATTCACGATGATCTTATTATTTATTGTACAACCCCAATTTCAGACAGTGAAAAGATATTAAAGCTCATAAACGAATTTTCAGTAGTTTCTAATTATAAAATTAACTTACAGAAAACGAATATCTTCCCATTAAGAACCCCAAAGCCTTTTTCACTAATGGCCCTGATGGGGAAGTTAACATGTAAAGAAAATATTAAATATTTGGGTATCAACTTCTCTACGGATAATAAGGACTTTTATAACAATAATGTTAAATGAGTATGGGAACACATAATAGCTGATTGTGACAGATGGAAGAATTTAAAACTACCGGTATTAGCAAAAGTATCAATAGTGAAAATGAATATACTACCACGAATGTTATACATATTTAGGTCTGCCCAATTATCAATTTCAAAACAGTATTTAAACAAATGCATAAAGATCTAGCTAAATTTATCTGGAACCCAAAAAGAACTAGAATATCTTATGAGAAATTAATGACCCCTAAAACAAGAGGGGACTTGAGCTACCAAACTTTGAAGCATATTATTTGATTGTAAACGCTTAATAAAATTTTAAGAATTGCTAATTATGATGTAACGAATACAACATGGATACCAACTTGGGTGGTCTTGAATCATAAGCATATTTTGGATAGGAAAATAAATCCTAAAGCATTGCCCTTTATGGACAAAATTAGTCTGATAAAATATGGGGTCATGGACCACATAATAACCTGTGTCTCATCTTTGCAAACTTTATTTCAGTCCGTAGATTTATTGCAATATATGATGGTTCTTCAACCTTTCCACAGGAATCCTAATTTTAAACTAAATAATCAGCTGATCGATCTCAGCAAATTTCCATTAATACTTAATCTGACTCTATTTGATGTTTTTAATAAACTTGACTTATCGGCTTTACAAATTAGACAGGAAATGAATCTACCTAGAAGTTACATTGTTATAATGAGACAAGTTAAAGAACTTGCCTTGAGCTACTTTAGGAACTTTAAACCTGCAGCCGGATTTGTGGATAAGTGCTCTGAATTGTGGCAAGCTATCCAACAAGACACTAAATTTATAGCAACTGCATATAAATTAATTAAGGATTTGAAATTTCAGGACAAAATTTTGCTTTCAGAGTATTGGGTAAAAAGTAACAGTAACAGACAATCAGATATTAAAAGCAATTGATATAACTAGGAAATCAGTTTCTTTTCAAAACTGATGTACACGCAATTGATGATTTGGAACAATGCATATTACACACATCTTAGATTACATAAATTTAACCCTAGGAATTCTCCAATTTGTCCATACTGTGCAGATCAAACAGCGGATCTTCTTCATATGTTCTGGAGTTGTAAATGCGTATATAAACTTTGGAACTCTCTTAAAGTACAACTGCAAAAGATGGGTTATCAAAGTTCTACACTGTCATGGGAATTTATGATTCTACACATTCCTCCAAGAGAGCTTTCCAGATCGCAAAACTATTATTTGTATGAATATTTTTTGCTGATGAAACTCTATATAGCCACAAATTGGCTAGAACCACATAAGACATCATGGAATAATTTTAAGCTTGTGGCTATAAAGCATATACTAGCACATAAATTACTTCTGAAACAAACTAACAAAAATATTAATAACCCGAAAATATGGGAAAAGGTCTTCAATATTATATTAGCATGATACTGATTTTAGGAATATATTAAATATAGGAAGCATTTCATGTAGATATTGTATAAATGGTTTGTAGTAGTTATAGTGTATTATGTGTGTGATGTTTATTGTATTTTTGTAATGTTTTTGGAAAATATATTTCAATAAAAATTTATTATGGAAAAAAAAAAAAAAGTAAATACCAATGGCCTTGTAAGGAGTGAGAGAGAGAGAGAGAGAGAGAGACAAGGGGGCTGGAGGGTGGGAAACCAGGACTGCAATAGTGAATACACTCGAACATCTACATTTATGGTAAGTGTACACAACTGTACTAGGTTCTTTGTGTTTTACTATTTCAGTCATCACACTCAGGTTGATTCCCAAAGCTGAAGAATGGGTGGAGGCAGCCAAGAAGAGTTGGGGCTGGCTAGTATGCCCTGCAGGACTGCAGTTGCAAAGCTCACCCTGGATTTGAAAAAGATAGGCAGGTGGTAATGCTTGGTGAAGGTATGAACAAAACTCCAAGTTGCAGATTCCAGAATGTCCCTGGTAGGGACTCCTCTGAGAAAGGCTGTAGAGGCTGAAGTTGCCCTAGTGGAATGAGTTCTGACCTCCTGAGGGGGTGGTTTCCCATGTTGTTTGTAAATGAAATGGCTATAGTGTGCTATCCATTTGGAGATGGTTTGTTTTGATATGGCCTTGCCCTCTGCCCCTAGTGCAAAGCTGACTAATAACTGGTCAGATTTCCTAAAGGGCTTAGTCCTATCAAGGTAGAATCTGAGCTGTCTGTGCACATCTAAAGAGTGCAGGATCCTTCCCCCCTTATTTTGAGGATTAGTGAAAAAGGTGGGCAAATGGATAGATTGGTTGAGAGCCACACTGGACAACACTTTAGGCATGAAAGCTGGGTTAGTCCTGAGTGAGACCCTGTCGGCACGAAAAATAATGAAGGGTTCCACAGCCATAAGTGCTTGTAGCTCAGACACTCTTCTAGCTGAAGTGATGGCCAGAAGCAAGGCTGTTTTCCAAGAAATAAATCTTTACTCTGCTCACGCTGCAGGCTCAGAGCGGGGTAGTGTGAGCTTTTCCAACACAAAGTTAAGGTTCCAAGTAGGGATAGGGGCTCTTCTTGGTGGCCTTAAGTTGTTAGCCCCTCTCAAGAACTGCTTAATGAGAGGGTGTGAGAAGAGAGGTGGCTCAGTGCTGTAATGAGCAGAGATGGCAGAGGCATGGATCTTAATGGAAGAGAAGGATAGGCCCCTGTGGAGTACGTCTGCTAGGTAATCCAGGATGAGAGGTAAGCATGGCTCTGCTGGAACTGCTTCTTTAGTGTGGATCCAGGAACAACACCTTTTCCACTTGCCAGCATAGGATTTTCTTGTACTGGGTCGTCTGGCTTCACGTATGACATCCAGTACCAGCTTGCTTAGGCTGGCCACTGGAGGAAAAGCTAAGGAATAAGCCAGGCTGCAAAGTTCAGGGTCTGCAATTGCAGATGCAAGAACTGTCCCTCCTGCTGAGTCTGGAGAGTTGGGATCTGGGGGAGGTGCCCTGGAGGCAATGGTGACAGACTGTGCAGTAGTGGGTACCAGTGTTGGCGTGGCCAGTCTGGAGCAATCAGGATTGCCCTTGGTCTTTCCTCCCTTATCTTGAGTAATACTCTTGTAAGGAGAGGTAGAGGGGGAAATGCATAGATTGACAGCTTTGCCCACTGGAAGGATACAGCATCCACTTTCCACGCCTTGCTGTGAGGTTCCCTGGTGCAGAATTTGCTGAGCTGGTGGTTGTAGGGGGAGGCAAATAGGCCCACCTTCGGGGTACCCCATTTCCGGGTCACAAAGCAAGGTGTTGTGGTTTAATTGCCACTCGTGTGGATCTAAGAGATTTCTGCTTAAGTTGTCTGCCAGAGAGTTTTCGTTGCCTGGCAGGAATTGAGCTTGCAGGTGAATATGCATGGCTAAGGCCGTATTCCACAGAGTCATGGCTAGCCTGCAGAGTGGGTAAGAGTGGGTCTCCCCCCTTGTTGATGTACCACATCACTGTGGTGTTGACGGTTTTGATTAGTAGAGGCCCCGGAGAGAGCAGGGATCTGAAAACCATCAGAGCATGCTAAACAGCTAGCATCTCTTTTTGGTTGCTATGCAGATGAATTTGATTTGGGCTCCAGTGGCCCTGAATGCACCTGCCGTCCAGATGTGCACCCCAGGCATAGTCTGATGCATCTGTAGTTAGGGTCTGGGTGGCGTGGTGTTGTGTAAAAGGAAGCCCCTTGTTGGGGTTGCATGCTGCTGCCCACCAAAGGAATTCTTTCCTTAGACAAGGTATCATAGGTATGATAGTTTCCAGGTCCTGAGAATGTTGGCACCAAAGACTTTTTAAGTACCACTGAAGTTTCCTCATATGCAGTCTGGCATATGGAATTAATAGAATGCAGGAGGCCATGAACCCTAGAGCTTGCAGGATTTTCCTTGCGGATAGCTGGGTTCTGGTGACCATTTGTGAGAAGTAGCCTGTCAGATAGGCTTGTTTTTCTGGAGTAAGGAATGCCATCCAGGATGCTGTGTCCAAGCTTGCTCCCAGGAATACAATTGTTTGACTGGGGACTAGTTTGGATTTCTTTTCATTGATAGTGTACCCCAGGGAGGTTTGAAGGTCATTTTCAGGTGCTGCAACAGTTTTTCCTGACTGTCTGCCTGAATTAGGCAATCGTTCAAGTAGGGGTAAATTTGAATATTTCTCTGTCTGCAATAGGCAATGGCTGGAGCCAGGCATTTTGTGAAAACTCTGGGAGCAGTGGATAAGCCAAAGGGAAGTGCAGAGAACTGATAATGCATAGATCCTGCCCTGAAATGTCGATATTTCCTGCAGGAGTCCCTGATGGGGATGTGCAGATAGGCCTCCTTTAGGTCTAGGGTGGCTAACCAGGCATCTTTGGACAGCATAGGGAGAAGCTGCTGTAGGGTGAGCATTTTGAATCTTGGTACCACCAGGAAGGTGTTTAGAATGGAAAGCTCTAAGATTGGGCACTAGGTGCCCTCTTTTCTGGGTACCAGGAAAAATCTGGAATAAAATCCTTGGCCTATCTGTTCTGCAGGAACAAGCTGAATTGCCCTTATGGAGAGAAGGGACTGAACTTGGTTTTGTGCCTCTGCCCACTGGTTTGGAGGAAGGTCTGAGAACCCTTTTGGGGTTGGCAGCGTGTAGAAATAAAATTTGTACCCCTGTGATACTATGTTGAGAACCCATTGATAGTTGGTGATGGAGATCCAGTTTTTTTGCATGGTGGGCAAGTTTTCCTCCTAGGGGTACGAGCAATTGGGCAGAGGTGAGGGGAGGAGTTGAGAAGTCATTGTGAATTCTTTCCATAAGGGGGTGGCTTAGTGCACTCTGTTTTAGAAGTAGAGGTACTCCATTGCTTAGCTCTCTGCATACCCTGAGACTGTAGTCTGGGGGGGGGGTCTGTTTCCCCTAGGTCTAGTTTGAGGTGGCCTTGAAGGGGTTGGAAAGGACCAATGTTTTGAGGGGCAATGCCTACTTAATCTTGGAGGCAGCACTTGCAAAAATTCTTTGACTGTCTGCATAGACTTAGCTTTTTCTTCCATCTTTTTTAAAACCTCTTCTGCTTTGATGCCAAACAGTTTCTCCTTGTTCAGAGGCGCGTCCAATAATTTTGATTTGACATGGTCTGGCAAGGTCTGCTCCTTAAGCCAGGCATGCCTTCTAAGTACAGGACCTGTGACTGCTGCCCTGCAAAATGCTTCTAGGGTGGCAAATCCACATTGCAGGGTATGACTGCTGACTTGGCTTGCAGAATGCATAAGCTCCTGTAATTCTTTATTTTCTGCACAGTCAGGGAAGGTAGATAATTTTTACTTAATAAGTTCCATAGTATGTTGCTGGTATTTCAGCATGTGGAACTGACAACTTAATGCTCTAATGGCAAGAGTTGAAAAGGTGTATACTTTTTTACCCCATCTGTCTAAAGCTCGGGAATCCCTGTCTGAGGGGGTGGGATTCTTAGCTGTAGTTGATTTTATTCCTTTAGGTCCTTGTGAAATGACCTCTGGGGCAGCAGCAGGATTTTTGAAGAGAAATTTGTGAGAGTCAGGGACTCTATTACCAGTCAGGTTTCCTGGAAGCAGGGGGTAAAGTATCAGGAGTTACACTGGATTCCATAAAGACATCATCCACACATCCAGAACAGGAGGGATAGCCAAGGGTCTGTGCTGTGGTAAGTCTAAAAATTGCCCGAGTCTCTTTTTGGACTGAGGATAATCCTGGCATTCCTAATGGAAATGCTCTCTCAAGGTATGTAGGGTTTCACTAAAAGAGAAATCCTCTGGAGGGGAGGCAGAAGGAATGGATTCCTCTGCATCTGAATCCTCAGGCAGATTCTTCATAATCAGAAACCTCAGTCATCGGACTCTTGGTCAGATAAAGCTGCTGGGGACAAGTCTCTTTCTTTTAGCAGGAGAAGGCTGGCTTCCCCTAATCAGCATGATAAGGTATTCTGCCATTTTAAGCATCTGTGATTGTGGCAAGGAAGCAGGCACTTGAGTTAGTGTCATTGTTTTTTTAGGCGTAGCTCGTACTCTTGGCCTTAGACACTCAGTAGTTTCAGAAAGAACTGAAGATGTGAAAGAAGTCATCGGTATGTGTCAAATATCTGCAGTGCAAAGAACTTCCTCAGAAGCTGGTGTCTGCACAGTGGCTCCGGATCCATCCAAGGTAGAGACATCCCCAGGTTCCGTAGTCAAAGAAGAGTCTCGTGGCATACCGGACTCTGAATGGGTCTTGGTAGCGGCCTGCAAATCCACTGAAGCAGGCATCAGGGACTGCGAAAGTGCCTCACTGTGTACCAGCGAACTGGTGACTAGCTTAACGGAAGCATCATCGGCAGTTTTGGACCTATGCAGTCTGTCTCTGTCTTAATCCTTATGTTTTTTTTTTTTTTGGAAGATCAGTAGTTGGATGGCTTACTGAAGCCATTTCAGAATACGGAGATCAGGAACAAAAGTATTTAGCTACAATAAGGGCCCGATTATGAATAGTTCAGGTGTTGAACAAAGCACAAAACTGGCAGCGAGGTACGTCGTTGTCTGGGCCTAAACAGGTGACACAGTAAGAATGGAAATCTCGGTGTGGTATTTGCTTTCCACAGGCTAGACAATTGTTAACTTTTTCTGACATTGGCTAGAGCAAGAAAAAAGGATCCCCAACAGGGTACTTAGCTTTAGAAGACTTCAACTTCAATTTTGGAAACAAAAACTCAGGTAGGGGCCGACCGGCACTCGTGCGAACTGCTTCTGCTTCGGGCTCCTCGGCAAGAATGTTGTAATGGCGTCAGATGCCTGTTTTTATACCAATAATGACCTGACATTAGTCCTGAAGCGACAGCAACCGACGCAGAAATACTAAGTCTCTGGTATTCGGGCTGACTGAGAGCTACTCCTGGCATGATAACCCAAGTGTGAGGACTGCAACAGTGAAACACGAAGAACATCCTCAGACTGTATCACCGAAAGAAATCTAACCAGCTGATAGCAAAACACAATGCACTTAGCAACTTATTTTATTTAATTAATTTACTTATTTGAAATTTGTTAAGTGGGTAGTCCTGAGCTAACCATTTCATGGGAGGCCTAAGGGTTGAAGTACCCAGACAGAACAAGCTTAATTACATATGCAACAAGGAACAGTTGCAACCATAAGTAGGACACAGACAATTATGCAGGTAATAATTTAAGAATACAGCTGCTTTAGAGGGTTCAGAATATCAATGACAGGATGGTGGGTCCTGTGGACAGATACTTTACTGGCTGGTAATATCCACACTGGCTTCTTGGTAAAAAAAAAATATGGTTGTAGAGAGGCTGTGAAGATTTTTCTAGGCAATGTATTCCACAAGGCTGATATGGCACATGAGAAATTATGGTTCCCCCCTCGGAAGATTGTAAGGGAAGTGTGCAAAAAGACAGGCAATGGAAGTACATAATGTCCATGGGAGAAGTACCAATTGGAAAACGGCATGGGCAAACAACAGCTATCAGTTAAAATCAGCTAGAAGGGCTGTCCCTAAACATCAAAACAATGGAGACCATGGGCTTCCCCCAGGATGAATTGCAAACTTGTTATATAAAAAGCTGAGTTTATCAATACCCACCTGGCTGAGTTTAATCAGGATGTAACCGCTACATAAGAGCAGGAGGAGAAGTTATGCGATGCCAAGTGTACATTCAGAAATGATGGTGAGAGAACCTTTGAAACAACACAGTAGTGCCAACTCTGATTACATCTTTCTCAAAGCAGCAAAGCTGTTCTAAGAGAATGCAAGTGCTTACAGGTATTTAAAAGACTAATGTTTAACAGAAGCATCAAATGAGGACTTAATAGCCAGTGGGGGATACAACAGGGCTGAAGACTTCTTGGCACTGTATAGGGAGCTACTTGATGACACATTTACTAATGTGTTGAAGGAAAGCTATAGTGTAGCTGCCAATACAATATGAAGGGGCCAGAGCATATCAAATCATCAACTACATACCAAACAGGAAATCTGGTGCAACACTGACATATTTCATTTACCAGGAAAATAGAAGGGGACCAAGTACAGAACCTTAGGGTACTCCACCCATTACTGCTCTCTAACAGGAAAGGTTGTTATTGAACTTTACCGTAAAATAGCTTCCTATTAGGTAGCTGCTTAATTAATATATAGCATTAGCTAATGAACCACAAGGAATTACTCAAAACAATCCCATGAGGTCATCCAATATCAATATATTAAAAATGGGTTAATGAAACAAAGTATTATTGAAAAATTAAGTAGTAATGATCAGATAAGATCAACCACTACCAACAGCAAACACGGTAGAAGGAAGAAAACCAAATATTATAGTCTAGAAGGAAAGATAAAAGCATCTCTGATTACTGAAATTGCTACAACCAGTGATTATAGCATCTTGTAAACTGTAATACATTACAAAATATCAAGACATGTAAGTGAAAGTACAGCAGTATGGAATAAGGACAAAGAGATGGTTCCAGTGGTAGCAGGAGCATCCGGGCTAATTAAAAAGAATTACCAACCATATTTATTTCATTCTATCCAATGGAGCTCAGGAAGTTTACACTGTAACTTCCAATAGACAAAGCCTAAGCCTTTTGATACCATCAAATTATGTCTTCACATTTCAAACAAATGTCCACATCTCTGGAACCAAAGAAGTTACTAAAAAGTATAAATGACAAACTCTTCAGTGCACACTATTTATAGTGGTAACATTCTCTAGGTTCTAGGTCTTCAACTGAATTTTACAAGTCACAGTAAAAAAGTAACTATTATGTTGGTAATAGTTTGTAAACAACTTACATCTCAGCAACCACTCATAGGTTCATAGGTTGTTACTAGGCTATCAGCCCTAGGGCCTATACAAGCCTAGCCATAACAATTCCCTGGCTATTTTTTCCCACACTATTTACTTCCCTGGACCCCTGTCTAGCAGGGCGACTGACGTGATCCCCGGGGTGAATTTCCTTTCTCCCATCTAATTGTCAAGGTTCCTTTTGAAGAGGCACTCTGCTTGACATGTATGGGCAATCTATTCCAGAGTCTGGGGAGTCTCTGGGTCAGGAACCTATCCCTCCAGCATGTTTTGTTTATTGTGATGACAAGGTTTACAGCCCTGGAGCATGTGGCTCTGAGGGATTGGGATTTCTTTAAGTGTAGCATGTCCAACAGCTCTGGGTTTGACATGGCCTTGTATGTTAAGCAGAGATCGCCTCTGAGTAGACAATATGCGACAGAGTACAGCTGGAGTTTTTTAAGGCGGTCAGCATAGGGCATCTGCTTTAGGCCTGTGATTCTTTTAGTGAGGTATTTCTATGGCCTTTCCAGTTGTTGCAGATGTCTTGAGAGGTTACACACACACTGTTGGCAGCATTTTGTTCATCCGTATGGGGCTAAGCAGTTCTGTCTTTGTTACTTGGTTACTGAAATATTTAGGGAAAAAAATTTATGACACTATAAATAAATATTAATGGAACAATAATTAATCTTTCTTTATTTACATTGCACAGAGGTCAACTATCAATGCGGTTGAGTTTGCCACTGTGTAAGCTTTAAGATTAAATATTTTAATATTTTGTAAGTAGCATGTTTTTGGAATTACTAATGCAAATATAAACAAGCAATATTTGAAGCCTTGAGGCATTAATAGGATGCAACTACAAAAGCACCAGGAGGTGTCACACGGCTGTAATGAGCTAAAGATGCTACCAATATAGGTAACCCCCACATAAACCATAGAAAGAGACAGTTCTGAGTACATTGAGAGTGCTGAGAAGAGCACTCTTGGTAAAGCAAAACTGATGTTAACTTTAATTATGCCCTAAATTAGAAATGGTGTCCACTCCTGTCATGTTATTAATAAACATTGGAAAAATTAAATAAAAGCTAATCAATCAAGTGGCAAGACATGAAATATACTATCATTTATCTTGCTAAAGTCCAGAACTGAATGTGTGTACACAAGGCTCTGTTCCTGTCAGTCTGAAAATAATCTGATAAATCAGTACAGCCTCTACCCCATGTTAGTCCTGACTCCATAACAGGAATCAGTTATGAGGTTGACTGAAGAGATAGGATGAGACAGGACGCTAGCTGCAGATATAAGACTTATTTAAGTAGTTTTTCAAGTAGGAGGACCATCTATGAATAAATCTGAGTTTTTATACAGAATTTTTGCTTCATTCCTAAGGACTGTTATATGCTGTTGCAGTTGTGACAAGAGATTTATTTGGCCTGGTAGCTCTGTGAACTGTTTTTTGACTTTACCAATTGTAGTTTTTCAAGTAGGCTTAAGAGAAACATGGGGCAGAAATTGTTGATAACATCATTTTGTCTTGCATTTGAAAAAGGAGTGCTCTAGGTGACCAGCCATAGATGTGGAATGGTGCCTTAACTTAAGCAGGATCATGTCACCATAGAATATCAGGATAAGTTCACTGATGTTGCAGTATGAGAGGCAGCCATTTAGAAAGGGGTTGCTTAGTAATGGTGGGCTTTTCCCTCTCTGAAGCAAAGAATATGAAGAGCTACTCAATCTTCCTAAATACACACATCTTCTTAAAATAATCTCTCACAGGCACATGGGACTGCACACTCAGAGTGTGCTGCTTCCAGATTACTGCAGTTTTTCCATCTCTTTCAACTTTCTGGTCTAAAAGCCCAGGTTTACACTTGTTTCCCACCTTTCCTGTAGCTAGTCTAGTGCAGATACAGTTTTGCTGTATCCAGGACTGCTTGTAAGCTTCTGAGCCCCCCAAGCCTTTCTGTGTTGAGGGAAGCCTTCTAGCTTATCAGTGGGAGTGGTAAGCACCAGGTAGCCTATCTACCAAAAGAGGAGTGGTTTCTGGCCCAGAAATTGTAGTTTATAGGCTGTTTAAGCACTATTTCCATCTCCTTCAACTTTCTGGTTTAAAAGCCCACATTTGCACTGTTTCCCACCTTTCCTATAACTAGTCTAGTCCAGATAGAGATTTGTTGTATCCAAGACTGTTTGTAAGCTTCTGAGCCCCCCCCCCAAGCCTCTCTGTGTCAGGGGGAAGCCTTCTAGCGTGTCAGTGGGAGTGATAAGCAGTTGGTAGCCTATATACCACAAGAGGAGTGGTTTCTAGCCCAGAATTTGTAGTTTATTGGCTGTTTGGGTAGTTTTTCCATCTCTTTCAACTTTCTAGTTTAAAACCCGCATTGTGCTTGTTTCCTGCCTTTCCTGTAACTAATCTAGTCCAGATACAGATTTGCTGTATCTAGGACTGTTTGTAAGCTTCTGAGAGGTGCCAAAGTCTGCTTTTCAATTTTCCCTTAGATCTGCTAGTTCTCTCCTCTCCTGCACTTTTACTAGCTTATTAGACTAGCACTTTACCATACCAGACTTTTTGCAGCAATTATTGTAGCACACAAAAGTGCTACCAGCACTAAAAGTTCTACAAGGAAACAGCTCCAGTACTTATTATTAATGCCCACACCTCCAGGCATGTCTAAAGGTCAGCTCCCTGTGCTTTCTCCTGTTAACATGGTGAACTTGGGCATCCTGAGGCAATGTAGCAACTGCCTCATGTACACCGACAACCCTCTCCTCTTACCTCCCAACACTCAGAGTTGTGAGAGATGCATTTATATATCCAAACTGGAAGCCACACACTCTCCAGCCAAGACCAGAATAGCTGGTCAAGAGGAGGAGGTCAACACTTGCACCACACCACATGGAATACATAGCCCACCAGAACACACACCAGCACTGCCTTCACATAAAAACACAAACCACACACCCACCTTTGCCGAGGCTCTCAACAAAAATCTACCCAAACAGCAGAGCCCTCCAAGGCAGAAACACACTCGACCACCACAACACAACACTAATCATGACACACATAAATCTCCTAAACAGGTGCCACTCAACCAAGCCCCTAAGGCAAAACAGCATGCCGAGCACACTAGTCATAGGTGACTCGATAGTGAGGCAACATTGATGTTCCACTCATTAGGCTGAATAAGGAGAAAGTAACAGTCAGCTGCCTGTCAGGTGCCAGGATCTGCCATATAACACATGCACTCAGGTCCCTCAACAACAGGTACAAATATGAATGTGTCATTGTACATGTGGGTGTGAATGACCTGAGAAATACCTCCCTGGACTACATGAAGAGACATGGAGGAACTCTTAAGATTATATAGCTCAGGCATTATGACCCTAGCCCTATGGAGCATCCTACCATCACCCAGAATGATACCACAGTACAAGCAGAAAATAATTGATTTCAACAACTAAGTTTCTGGTGTCATTCTAAGGGGATCCAATATCTGTCTGCCTGGGATGACATGACTGACAGACATCAATGCTTTGCCAGAGATGGCCTGCATCTGTCAACTCTGGGTTTCCGGACACTGGCCAAGGCTCTTTCCACCCCTATAGTGCCCTTGTTAGGTGGTGTTCCAAAGACCAAATTACCACCGTAACAGCTACAAATGCAATCTGAGGGTCATGCTGCTCAATGCTAGAAATCTAAAATCTCAAAATGCACTCACACGAAGCACTCATTAAAATGGAAAACATCGACATTTGTGCTGTAACAGAGACCTGGTTCAAGGCAGCAGAAAGCACCCCTGCACTACCAGGCTATAACTCATTCCACACCTTTCGGCACCAGAACTTGGACCGAAGCTCCAAAGGTAGTGGTGTTTCCATATTCATAAAGGATGCGCACACCTCCAGACTGGTAGCCCAACATAATGCATCAGAGATGCTTCAGGTGCAGCTAACATTGGGTAAGACTGCGATTCCGGTCCCCAACCATGTCCCAAGACACTCACTCCACATTCCTAAGCACCCTGGAGAATATTAGGGTCCAACCTAACACACTCATACTGGGCGACTTCAACTACCCCTCCATTAACTGGGACAACTACTCATGTACCAATACACTTGCCCAACATTTCCTGGAATTCATTAATTCCAATGTCTTGGACCAGCTCATTCTTACCCCACTAGAGGTAGCAACATTCCTGACCTGGTCATTACTAACATGGGCGACTGTTGCTCTACACCAATAGTCAACTCTTCCCTGGTTAGATCCGACCACAAACTAATCACCTTAGAAATCCACATCCCTCCCACCTCCCCCACCCTCCACAAAGGTAACCACCATGAAAAACTTCTCGAAAGATAACTTTGGGCTCCTAAGAACAGAGGTGGCTAACTTCAAGGCACCCATGCAAATGGAGAATAGTTGCAAGACTGCCAAATTATACACCAATGCACTTTACGAACAAGTACACAAATGGATGTATCTCGCCATATCCAATAGAACCAAGACGCTCTCTTCCAAAAAAAAGGAAACCAATCTGGTGGTCCCCTGCCAAAATCAAACCCTACAACAGAAGGAGGAAACTGATGTGGAATAAGGTGAAGTCCCAAGACTGGAAAAACTCCTTTATCAGCCTCAACAAAAAGTTGAGATCCCTCATCAAATCCTCTAAAGCTAGCTATGAAAACAGAATTGCAGCAGATAGTAAAGACAACCACAAGGTCTTCTATAGTTATGAAAAGAATCTCCACGGCAATACCCAGATTTGCTCTGAACTACTACACAATGGTACCTCCTATACCGAGCCAACAGATATTGCCAATACACTGGCTGACAGATTCAGTGCCACCCCCCCCCCCAAAAGGACCAATCACACCACCAGTAGATTGCCAGGCACCCAGTATTACTGCTGCACAGGTTAAAACAGCACTGTCCAAAGCCAAGAATACAGCTTCTATGGGACCTGACAATATCCCTGGTTGTGTTCTACATGAACTACAGAGTGAACTGGCACCTCACCGGTGTGCCCTGTTAAATCACAGCCTCACCTCAGGCTTTGTCCCTACCAAATGGCGCACTATTATAGTCATCCCTCTCCACAAAGGAGGAGCGACTACAGACCCTGGGAACTATCTCCCCATTAGCCTGACAAGTCTGATATGCAAAGCTATGGAATGCATCATCATGGACCTAAAACAAGGATATAGGGAATCTCCAAACTTTGGATCCCACACAATTTGGTTTTGCGAAGGGTAGATCATGCCTGCTCAACTTGGTCGACTTCTTTGAGTCAGTCACCAGAGCTGTGGATGAAGGCAAGATGGTTCATACAGCCTACCTTGATCTAGCCAAGGCCTTTGATACCATTCCCCACTCAGGAATCATACAAAAACTTACTAAGTTAGGCATCAACCTCTATACCAGTCACGAGTGGAGTCCCACAGGGATCGGTCCTGGGTTCTCTCCTGTTTGGTATCTACTTCTTAGAAGTCCAGTCCAACATGAAGGGACTCTGGCTGGCAAAGTCCACTGACGATTGCAAGTTGGGAGTCATTATTAACTCTCCATGTGATGTTGACATACTACAGAAAGGCCTCACTGAGACCAAAGACTGGGGTCAGAACCATGGCCTTATGCTCAATGCCAAAAAAATATGTGGTCATCCCCTTTGGGAAAACCCCAGTTCCCATGAACTACCACACTGAACTTAGTCCACTGAACACAGAAGGTGTTATAAGAGATCTGGGAACACAGGTTGACAGCAAACTCTCTTTCGATCACCACACTGCCACTGTGGTCAGAAAGTCCTTCTATGTGGCACATCTCATTACTAAGGGTTTTGCATCCAGAAAGAAAGAGGTCATTGTCTCCCTCTACTCTTCCCTCATTTGGCCAATCATCAAGTACAATGCCCCATTTGGCATGTACCTCACTAGACACCTGCAACAACTGGAGAGGCTGCAAAAGTACCTCTCAAAGAGGATCCTAGGCCTTAAACACTATTCTCTCTCTCATATCGCCTACTTAGAGGCAATCTCTGCTTACCTTATAAAGCCATGTCTGACCCAGCTTTGTTAGAAATGCTACATCTAAAGAAATCCCAATCCCCTCGCACCACATGCTCCAGAGACCTCAAAATCATTACAACAATCAACAGAATATGCTGCAGGACAGGTTCATAACCCAGAGACTGCCCATGCTATGGAATAGACTTCTCATACATGTCAAACAGAGCACCTCATTGGCCCTCTTCAAAAGAAATCTTAACGAGTAGATGGGAAATAGAAAATTCACTCCGGGGATCACTCCAGTGGCTTTACTCGACAGAGGTACTGGAAACTAAGGTCGGGTGGCACAATGCCAGGGTACTATTATGGGCTAAGCTTGTACAGGCTCTAGGGACATTAGCCTAGTACACACCTATGAACCTAAGAGAGTATTTAAGGACAAATTATGAAACCACTTCCAAGGGAAAACTTTTGTGAGTCTTAAGGGTCTCCCAGTCCTTGATCAAGATCAAATATGGCTCCCTGCAAACACCCTGTAAGATTCTGCAGGAAAAAAAGTCTTCTAAGTGGCAAACTTCAGAACTACTGAAAAGCCAGTTTGAATGGGAGATCCACATGCTGAGACAGGAAGTTCATGACCAAGAACGAGTGGAGTCTTTCAATGATGAGTGAAGGTAAGGAACTCTTTTGGGAACTGTTAACCAGCTGTGCCTGGTCACATATTTTCTTTCATCTAGGTCATGAGGAGCAGAGATGCTACAGGCATGCACCATGACTGTGGAAAAACTGAGACCAAAGTCATATGACAGATCAGGATCCCCTACAAACTGATCACATGAGGTAGCAGAAGATGCTTTTTCACTGAAAGTTGGACCTCTTCCACTTATAAGGGTATGCCTGATGAAAAGAAGGCTTTCTAGTAGCCTCAATCTCCTCTGAAATTCCAGCAAGGAGGTACAGACAGCACAAAGGAATCTAAATACGTACCCATGTCCTAAGGTGGAGGTGATAGTTGAGGAGGACTTCCTCAGCTTGCACTGGTTTAGTTTCTTGAACTGTTAAGTAAATGATAGCCTTAAACCAAAACCTGCTAACCTATCACACACTAATACGGATAATACCTGGTCTGTCTTCTTTGAATTTTGTTTTAGGCAGAGAATCAGATGAAATGGCGACTGAATTCAGGAATCTTCTCAATTAAGGGAGAGAGAACATATTAGTCATCTAATCCAAACTGTTCAAGCAGATAAAGCAGAAAGGTGGGATGACATAATTCTCCTGGGTAGTAAACAGGTCTCTCTCTCTCTCTCTGAGGTGCTCCACTAATAAAGTACCGTGTACAGACAGGACTGAAGATGCAGCTTAGAGTATCTGCAGGCACTTTCTCATGCTGGGAATGACCCACAACCAGACACACATCACCTCTCTGTACATGATAATGTAAGCAGATGCCACCCTACTTGTTCACACCACATGCTGGCTGGTTGAGTGAGGGAGGGAAAGTGTCTGGCCTTAGCTCCCATTCCAGAGTTTTCTGGGTGAGAAACACTGACAATAATTTCAGCTTGTTTAAGTTGAAGTTCTCCTACTGGATATTTCCCTAGAAAATGAAGCTACATATACTCCTTAACTTACTAGCAAGGTTTATTTTGAGAATCTTAATGAGTTTTATAGTAAGAAGGGAATGGCGGACAGTGAGACTAGTGGAGATAGCTGATGACTACAAAGCCTAAGTAGAAGGATGTGACATCACAGATTGTCAACCTTACAACTTGCTATCTTTGAAGAAGCTTTGGTGCCACAACTCCAAGTTGATATTTTCTAATTCCCATATACAAATCATGATTATTTTTGAAGAAAATTAATGAGTGACAACTTCTGATTTTAAGGGGAAGCTTATTCCACAACAATGGAAGATGATGTGTAATACATATATGTCACTTTTTTAGGTGTATTTTTTGAGGGATGGGAGGAGAGGTTGGAATAATGATTAAGGTATTTACCTTACAAGCACAAGGTGCAGGGTTTGATTCTCACATGGGGTGACTGGCTAGGCTTAAAATGACCCACAAGGACAGTTAGCCTATTCTTAATCTATGAACTTACAACCTATGATGACTCATTAAGAACATGCAATTGAATTTCTCTAGTCAAATGTCCCTCAGGATGAGTGCAGAAGTTTGCACAGTCTGGTTTCACTGACTGCATTCACAGACTGAGAGGAACAGAGGTCTACTTAAGACTGTTCTTTTTCTGGGATGTACAGTCTTGGTGTAAGTCTGCATAAATACAGAGAGAATAAAGGGTGCAGGGGGGACTTGTCCTGCTGCAGAAGTGCTTTTTTTTTTTTTTAAAGTCTGCAGCCCAGCAATGTTTAAGCTAACAAGTCAAGATGTGGTATTTTGACTTGTTAGCTTGTCAATGGGTCCATCTTGTTGGCAACTTAACTCAGTGAGGTTATCTTCAATCAGTTGGCTGTAGGTAAAAATGGAACATATGCTTTTTGTATTACTAGTAATTATTTTTAGTAATAGGTTCCCAGATCTGGTGTTAGCAATGCCAATCACAGAGATTCAAAAAGAGCCAGCTCAAAAAAAAAATACATCAGCAAGTGGTGATTTTGTAGCAGCTGATACCTCACTTTCCACTGCAACCCCTGCATACTAAGCTGTATGCACAGAACTGCAAAGATCATGTCCTTTATCAAACCTAAAAGTAGCAGGAGAATCACGACCTGGACCCACCACTGTGTTTGTACCCAGAATACCGGGGTTACAACCTACTGACCCATTTTGGGGGGCAAGAACAAATAACAGTAAAGACTGTTCAGCTCTGCCCTACTTAAAGCAATTATTTGAGTCAGGATCAGAAAGGACTCCTCTCAGTTTATGGAGAGTCCTAAGGTCTGTGGGAACATGTGTTTTAGGTGATCGCTGTTTGTCCAGTTGTCAACAGGGAGACAGCATTATCACTGAAAGTAACATTTGGGGTTGCCCTTTCAAGGAGACAGCATTATCACTGAAAGTAACATTTGGGGTTGCCCTTTCAGAACTGTTGGGCAACAGTGGAGTTAGTATATATAAGTTAGGGGAAATGCAGGACAGCTTGCCCCTTGTAAAAAAAAAAAAAAGTTTAATTTGTGTTTGCTGTAAATGGATTTCAGTGATTTTTTTTTCACTAATTTGTCCATCATACAGTGTTTGATAAATAAGAATACAGGTTTTCAAGTGGAGTTAATTGTGGGGCAAACCTAAGAGCTCTAAGATATCACTGTCCATGACCATAATGAGAAACTAAAGGCCTTATGTGATGACTCTTCATGGTACTGAAGATACGAGTTAACTGCAGCTAACCACAAGGAAAGCCAGAAAGAACACAAAATATGAATTCCAACAAATGGAAATACTCAATTTATTAACACCGCAAAATAAATCTTTCGGAAATCACAAATACTGATGAAGGGTGATTCCCGAAAGCTTTATTCTGTGATGTCAATAAACTAAGTACTTCTACTTGGAATTCGTATTTTGTATGACTCTTCATGGTGTCATGAACTCAGAGAACCAGGCCAACACATACTGTCTTGAACAGTACTCAGGAATGGGGTAGTGATCATTCATCCAGTGTGGCTGAGATTTGAAGTGACTTGGTCAGTATTTAGCAGAAGGCAGGACTGACATACACTAGGGGGACTGCCTCATGTGCAGGGAGGTTAGTGTATTCTTCCTACATACCTGTGATGGTCTAGAAGTAGTAGAAGCAGACAGTGGCATTGCAAAGATTCTCCATGGTGAAAAAAAATAACCTCAATGATGGCTAGTACCAGCTTTATTTTTTTGATAGTTCTCAACCATAAACTGAGACAACTTTCTCTCAATTCAGATTGTCCTACTTGAATGTATTATTACAGAATGGCAGCTTCAGGCATGGTATCAAGTCTAGGCCCATACCACAACCTGCTGCCCTAGCAACAGAATCAGCACAATCCAAATTACACTAAACCATAAGAAGTCAGCTACATTGAATACTGCATGGTGGAACTTATCCAGCTGTTCTATGGTTACAGAATCAGGAAGGCTACCAGTTTCTACACTAGATGCAATACGGAAGATTGTAATTTTAATAAGTGAGTCAGGCAGTTTAAGAAGCTGATCCCCAATGTGGAACAGGAGTAAACCCACTTGATCACCCTGCCTAAAGCTTGAGCATACTTATCAGGCAATAAGGTGTACAGATGTTACTGCTGCTAGGACCTATGTCAGACTGAGAGTTACTGCACTGTAGGATATCGAAAACACACAGGCTTTTATTCTATTTCCATACTTAGGACTGTACTAAAAAACAAAGTACTTCAACTTTATCTATTAAAAGTAATGAAATATTTACTATCTAAGAATTTTACAGAATACATACATAATGACGCTTAGTTAGGATATAACAAACATATGCAGGCATAAAATAACAGCAAGGTTAGCTAAAGGACTGCTTCATTCAAAGTCCACTACCTACCCCACCATTTTGTAGGACAGACAAATGGTATATTAAGTAAGGGGTGCAGGGGGGAGACTTCCATAAGGTTTTTAAAGGCATGCATGAATCAGAACTCAAATTATATCAGATTTCCCCCTTTAATTCTCATTGGTCAGAATCATGCAAAATGGCAGAAGCAAGAACAGTTAATTCTCCAAACTCAGCCACAGCCTTCACTGGGGACACTCTGCATGAGATGGGTTGGTGTGTTAAAGCTCTGCATTCCCCAACAAAGGAAGTCAGTGCAGAGACCCCTCAATGCACCCTACAATGCGGCTGCCAAAGATGCATTTGTGCTCCTCATATTTTTAACAAATGACAGATTAAGATCTGTCCACTGCTGCTGCTGCTAGACAAGTGAAAGTAGATGGCATGTGAGGGAATGCAGGCTAACTTAGGAAGAGACTTTGCAAGAGGTGGCCTTTTCTGATGCCTAGTCACCACATATCTTTCTCTTTTTTCTCTGTTATATGAACCTGGCCAGAATCATACACAAGACCTTCCTGTCAGTTCCCAGGTTTAGTACTCACCAAAAGTACTATATTCCTTCAGGTGACACAGGCTGCAAACTTCCCATATGTTCTGTAGCAAATGGGTGAAATGAAGCCTAGCACTTTTGAAACCCCTGTCCTGGCATGATAATAAATGCCATGAGTAAGTCCTGCCTTGCAATATGATAAATGGAGCAGACTGAGGAGGTTCTGAATGAGACTGGGTAGTACTGAGATCTGAACACTGCAAGTGATACTAGAGGTCTGAGAAGCACATGAATGGTGTACCCTCCTACCTTGGAATGTTGCATCTTGGCATGCACTTTCAGGAGGCTTGCATGTGCCCAGATGTAACAACTACAGTAATTTCAGAAGTGCATAGAGTTAAGGATGTCATAAAGGGTAACCCCAACAGTTTCCCGTACCACAGTCCTCAAATTCAAATCAAGGGATACTAAGGAAGACAAACTGGAGAGGACAGAAGAAATGAATAAGGTACAAAAGGTAGTTCAAAAACCTTTATGCAAATCCACCAGACTGAGTGAACTTTCTTGAATTTCCACCAGAATCCAGAACTTTTCTATTTAAGATGTGCGAAACATTATAATACTCAGTTTCCCCTCTTTCTTGCAAAAATCTGCACCACAAAAGGAGTAAAAAAAGGAAAGAAACTTGTAATCAAAACATCAACCTACAAGATACAAGAAGTAGACTGTGCAGGAAAGGACAAAAAACTGCCTGCTTTGCTTTTACTAGAATTTTTTTTAACTAAAAGCCTTGGAAGACCACTCATCTCATACACAAGCCTACTTCCCCACTCCCAACCCCATTTAGATGAAGAGTTCTTATCATGAACTAGGAAGTTGACTACTGACATGAAAATCAAACAAATCTATAAGTGTTTATTCCCTACTCTCTGTAAACTATCAGTAAAATACCTGTTTGCAGCAGCTTCTTGTAATCTAGATGCAGTTTTTGACTTAAATTGTCTCTTGCTAAATTCTAGACACCTGGTAGACAAAATGCTGTCAAATGAATGTGATAACAGTGTGATCAATAATTTAGGCATAACTCGCAAGACTGAACAAAGCAGGAATAAGAGCTAAGACTGCATGGAATACAACACTATTGTTGTTGTGTCTTTCGGCTTTTCCCGGTTAGGGGTCGCCACAGCGGAACTCCAGTCCGCTAATGATTGGCAGTTGATTTTTACATACCGAGTTGCCCGCCCTGACACACAACCTTCAACGAAGGAACGCCAATTCACACATGTCCCCACGCAGAAGACGCTCTAGCTGAGAGTCGAACCGGACAGCGTCTTACTGTGAGGTGACAACGCTACCGCAGCACCACCATATAACACTATTATTGCAAAACCAAAAAAACATGCAGTCACAAATGATTATAGAGCAATTGCAACAACACAATACAATAAAACTGATACATAAAATGTACATTAGACTCACAGCATGCCTTCATTTGTATACTATGACAATTTTAAATTAACCATAAACATCAACAAATATGTAGTCATTACCAAAAGAATTCGCTATCAAAACAGAACACAATACATTTTAAAACTCATGTATACTAGTTACAAACCAATTTTTTCACACATTCACTGCTCGCACAGTGGAAACAGATATGGCAGTGCAAGAAGGTGGTAACGGCAGGCAGAACAATCATTTCAGAATCATAATAAATTAAACCCCTTTCAGAAAGGATGCAATTTTATGGATAAATACACCTAAGAGGAAAACGGGGAGCATGTCTATTAAAGCAGAGAGTTTGTTTAGCTGTCAAACACAAACCATGCAATGAATGGCTGTAGCGTTTATGTTATGACTTGAATGCCCAAATGTGGTTATGACAATTATATTGAATTTTTTCTAATGTTATGACGTGTATTTCTTTTCACAGTTCATAAGATGCTGTCGTGGCTTCACCAAAATCCTGAACAGGAGCTCAGGCACTGGATTTTGCTAGTGTACAGACTTCCAATGTACCAGCTATTCAATGCCACACACTTAAGGATAAAAAGCAAAGCATTACTTGGAAATGAAACTGGGATGACAGAGTTTCAAGTATATATTTTTCTGCAGCACATCTTAAGCTATTACAACTTTGATAACCTCATTTAATGATGGGGGCACTCACTAGTGTAGATATTATAGGAATCCCTGTCAGAACTAAAATTTTACATGGGATACCTGTCAGAAAGTACAGTTGTGTACACTTACCATGAATGTAGATGTTCGAGTGTATTCACTGTTGCAGTCATTACGTTTGGGTAATCTGCAGGCAGGTTGCCCTCAGTCGGCCTGATTAACAAAGTCTTGGGTCCTGTGTCGGTTGCTGTCCCTTCTTCCATGACGTCAGGTCGTCAGGGGTATAAAACATGCAGCCGACGCCATTACATCAGTTTTACTTGCCCCAGATGTCAGGTGCCCCCCAAATGGGGAGCAAATAAAATTAAAAACACAAAAGATATACCTCCAATCCCAAAAGCAAATACACCAAAAGGGCTATTAAGCATAGTGAAAGAAAGTATAGGTATAGCCAGAGAAAAATAGGGGGCTGGAGGGAGGGTAACCAGGACTGCAACAGTGAACACACTCGAACATCTACATTTATGGTAAGTGTACACAACTATACTATGTTCATCGTGTTTCACTGTTGCAGTCATCACATTTGGATAGATTCCCAAAGCTATGGATGGATGGAGGGAATTATACAGCATTAGGACCAGCTATAAGGCCCTGCAGGACAGCAGCGGCAAAGCCAGCTCTGGATTTGGAGAAGAGAGGTAAATGGTAATGTTTGGTGAATGTATGAACTGAGCTCCAGGTAGCAGCTTTTAGAATGTCCCTGGTAGGAACACCTCTGAGAAAGGCTGCAGAAGTAGATGCAGCCCTGGTGGAATGGGATCTGATCCCCTGGGGGATAGTTTTTCCATGGTGCATATAGCAGAAACGAATACAATGGCTTATCCATTTGGAAATGGTTTGCTTTGAAATATCCTTTCCCTCTGCCCCTGCAGCAAATGCCACCAGCAGTTGTTCAGATTTTCTTTGAGATTTTGTCCTGTTTAAGTAAAATCTAAGTTGTCTGTGTACATCCAATGAATGCAGAATCCACTCCCCCTTGTTCTGTGGATTGGGAAAGAAAGTCAGCAAATGAATGGTCTGATTAAGAGCCACACTGGATACCATCTTAGGCATGAAGGATGGACTGGTCCTGAGAGATACCCTGTCTGCATGAAAAATGATAAAAGGCTCCACTGCCATAAGAGCCTGTAATTCGGAAATCCTTCTAGCGGAAGTGACTGCTAAAAGGAAAGCTGTTTTCCAGGAGAGAAATTTTAAGTCTGCAGTAGCAGCTGGTTCGAAAGGAGGGAGAGTGAGCTTTTCCAATACAAAATTGAGGTCCCAGGCAGGGGATGAAGCTCTCCTGGGAGGTCTTAAGTTTTTGGCCCCTCTGAGATACTGCTTTAGCAGAGGATGAGAAAAGAGGGGAGGTTCTGTGTTGTAATGAGATGAAATGGCTGAGGCATGCATTTTTATGGAAGAAAAAGAACAGGCCCTTGTGAAGCATCTCAGTTAAGTATTGTAAAATCTGAGGAATGTTGGGCACTGCTGTGTTTATCCCTTGAGACCGATTCCAGGCACAGAATCTTTTCCATTTGTCAGCATAAGATTTTCTAGTACTAGGCCATCTCGCCTCCAAAATGACATCCATCACAGGTTTGCTGAGGGATGTTACGGGTGAATTTATGTGATTGGCCATGCTGCAAGATCCAAAGTTTGGAGCTGAGTGTGCAGAATTTGGGTGTTCTGCTGAGAAAGTAAGGTGTCTGAGGCAGGTGCCATGGTGGAAGGTGTGACACATTGCGCAGGAGTGGGTACCAGTGTTGGCGAGGCCAGTCTGGAGCAATCAAAATAATTTTTGGTTTGTCCTGTTTGACTTTTAGTAGGAACTTTGGAGAGTAGAGGCAGAGGGGGAAAAGCATAGCTGATGGATAGAGCATCCACTTTCCAGGCTTTTTTGTGATGAGTTCTTGTGCAAAATTTGTCCAACTGATAGTTCTGGAGTGAGGCAAAAAGATCTATGTCTGGGCTCCCCTATTTGTGTGTCAACAAGTTGAAAATCCGTGGTTCCAGTTTCCATTCATGTGGGTCCATGAGATTTCTGCTTAATTCGTCTGCCAGAGTATTCAGCTTTTCTGGCAGGAATTGAGCTTGTAGTTGTACTTGATAGGTCAAGGCCGTGTTCCACAATGCCATGGCTAGTCTGCAAAGGGTGTAGGAGTGTGTACCCCCTGCGTGGTGTTGTCTGTCTTTACCATTAATTGCCCTGGATGAAGGTAGTCCCTGAAGGCTGTCAGTGCACTCTGTACAGCTAGCATTTCTTTTTGACTGATATGAAGGTGCATTTGATTTGGGCTCCATTTGCCCTGAATGCACTTCCCTGCCAGATGTGCCCCCCAAGCATAGTCTGATGCGTCTGTAGTTAGGGTTTGGGCGGCAGGGGGTGGTGTGAATGGCAGTCCCTTGTTTTGGTGGCAGGCCTCTGCCCACCATAGGAACTCTAGTTGCAGGCAAGGTATGATAGGAATCATTGTTTCCAGGCTGTGACAATGCTGACTCCATAGACTTAAGTACCACTGAAGTTTCTTCATATGCAGTCTTGCATATGGAATTAGAAGAATACAGGAGGCCATGAACCCCAAGGCTTGCAGTATTTGTCTTGCAGAAAGCAGGGTTTTTGTGGCCATCTGTTTGAAGTAAGTCACCAAATGAATTTGCTTCTCTGGCGTAAGGAAAGCCATCTGGGCAGTTGTATTCAAGCTTGCACCCAGGAATGTAATTTTTTGAGAGGGTACCAGTTGTGATTTCTTTTCGTTTATAGTGTACCCTAGACAAGTTAGAACCCTTTTTACAAACGCCAGATGGTGTAGAAGAGTGTCCTTCTTTCCTGCTAGAATTAGACAATCATCCAGGTATGGATATATTTGAATATTTCTTTGCCTGCAAAATGCAATTACTGGAGCCAGGCACTTTGTAAAGACCCTGGGTGCAGTAGATAAGCCAAAGGGCAGTGCAGAGAACTGGTAATGCAAGTAGCCTGCTTTGAAGCAGAGGTATCTTCTGAAAGATTTCCTGACTGGGATATGCAGGTAAGCCTCTTTTAAATCTAGAGTTGCCAACCAGGCATCTTTGCTTAGCATAGAAAGTAACTGGTGAAGAGTCAGCATCTTGAATTTTGGAATGTCCAGAAAGGTGTTTAGAGTAGATAAGTCCAGAATTGGACGCCATAATTTGTCTTTTCTGGGTACCAGGAAAAGTCTTGAATAGAAACCTTGTCCCTTTTCCTCTTCTGGTACTGGTTAAATAGCCCCCATGCTCATGAGGGAAAGTTCTTGTTTCTGGGCCTCTGCCCATTGATTTGGGGGCAGGTCTGGCCATCCGTTTGGAATTGGCAACGTGTGGAAATGAAATCTGTATCCGTGGGATACTATATTTAAAACTAATTTGTCCTGGGTTGTAAGTTGCCAGTTTCTTGCATGAAGAGCCAGTTTCCCCCCAAAGGGGCAGCTAAAAGGTAAGTGCTTGGTAAGTGTAAAGGGAAGTCATTGAGACTGCTTACCATAGGGAGGCGTCTTGTTTCCAGAAAGAGGAGGCGCCCCATTGTTTTGTTCTGAAAGCCCCTTGTGACTGAAACCTGGAGCCTTTGGAATGTCTGGGTTTGACTTGAGTGGCTCTCGAAGGAACTGGAAAGGACCAGTTCTTAGTAGGCCAGTGTCTACTAAATCTTGGAGGTTGCACTTGTAAGAAATCTTTCACAGTTTGCATAGATTTAGTTTTAACTTCCATCTTTTTTAAAACTTCTTCGGCCTTATTACCAAAGAGACAGTCCTGTTGTAAAGGAGCATCCAACAATTTTGCTTTAACATGATCAGGCAATTTTACTCTTTGAGCCAAGCATGCCTTCTTAGTGCAAACCCAGTTACAGCAGCCCTGCAAGAGGCCTCCAAAGAATCAAAACCACATTGCAAAGTATGTTTTCCAACTTGTTCAGCTGAATGCAATAAATCCTGTAAATCTTTGTTTTCCACACAGTCAGAAATTTACTTCATTTTCTGTTTAAGCAGTCCCATGATATGCTGTTGATATTTTAGCATATGAAATTGACAGTTTAAAGACCTGATTGCCAAGGTTACAGAAGCGTAAACCTTCTTACCCCATCTATCCAGTGCCCTGGAATCTCTATTAGAAGGAGTAGGATTTCTAGCAGTAGAAGCCTTAATGCCCTTGGGACCCTGAGAAATGGTTTCAGGATCTGCAACAGGATTTTTGAAAAGGAATTTGTGGGAGTCAGGAACCCTGTAGTATCTGTCTGGCTTACAAGGAGCCGGAGGCACAGAATCAGGAGCCATACTAGATTCTGAAAAAAACATCATCAACAATGTCTAGAACAGGAGGTATAGCCAAAGGCCTATGCTGAGGAAGAAGAAGAAAATCCCCAAGTCTCTTTTTAGATTCAGAGAAATCCTGACTTTCCCAGTGGAAATGTTCCCTTAAGGTATGTAAAGTTTCCCCAAATGAAAAATCTTCAGGGGGAGAAGCAGAAGGAATGGAATCTTCTGCATCAGAGTCCTCATAAGTAGGTATAGACAATTCCTGTTCATTAGAAGAGTCAAAAGAAATAGAATCCTGTTCAGAAGATTCATAATCAATGTCTTGCCTAGGCCTCTTAGAAGGGGGGGGGTGGCTACCCCTGATCAGAATAATTAAATCTTCAGCCATTTTGATCATTTGTTTTTTAGGCATAGGGGCCTGCACATGTGGCCCAGGCGTCAGTTTTTTTAGGCATAGGTTGAGATTTTGGCCTTAGTTTTGAAGATGGCATCGGTCTAATATACAAATCTGTAGGCCTGAAAACACCCTCAGAAGCCGGTGACTGCACAGCGGCTCCGGACCCATCCAAGATAGAGACATCCGCGGGTTCCATATTTGAAGCATCTCTCGGCATACCGGACTCCGAATGGGTCGCAGTAGAGGCCTGCGAATCAGAAGTAGCGGATATCAGGGGCTGCGTAAGCGCCTCACTGAGTACCGGCGAACTGGCAACTAGCTTAGGAGAAGCGTTGTCGGCAGTTTTGGACCTCAATGGCCTATCTCTGTCTTTTTCTTTGCGTTTTTTAGGTATTCCGGTAGTCAGATTGCTAACAGACGATATTTCTGGATAATTAAAGCATGAGCCAAAACATTTAGAAGCAAAAATGTACAGACGTTTGATAGTGCGTTGATTAAATAAAGCACATAACCAACAGCAGGGCATGTTGTGGTCAGGGCCTAGGCAAGGAATACAGTACAAATGAAAATCCTTATGACTGCTTCCCACAAGTAATGCAATAATTAACTTTTAAATGCACACAAAAGTCCTGGGAACATATACCAAGCAGAAACTTGCTATACCAAATAATTATTTGAAAATTGTTCTCCTTGAGCAAAAAATGTTCACCTTAAGCAAGTCTTGTAGGATAAAAACACAGCTTTATTACGAAAATGCATTTGATTGTTTGAGGAATTTTGTCGGGGTTAACATTTTTCCAGTTTGTTTCTTGGTTCTTGTGAGTGGAATTATTAACTTTTACTGACATCGGTAAGGAGCAAGAAAAAGTTTCCCAATGGGGTACTTAGCTTTTCAGTTGAAAACTTTGGATCTGAAACTCGAAAACAAAAATTTCAGGAGTCAGCCGACCAGCACTTGCGAACTGCTTCCACTTCGGGCACCGCGCGGCAAGAAAGACTGATGTAATGGCGTCGGCTGCATGTTTTATACCCCTGACAACCTGACATCATGGAAGAAGGGAAAGCAACCAATGCAGGACCCAAGACTTTGTTAATCAGGCCGACTGAGGGCAACCTGCCAGCAGATTATCCAAATGTAATGACTGCAACAGTGAAACACGAAGAACATCTACAAACAAACAATCTCACTCTTGCTATTACATTGTCAATCTCAATTATACATTTTCAAATTAAGTTAAAATGACATACTCATATTTTATCAGTTAAAAAGTCTTCATAAGATGAACTACAAAAAGAACATAAAATGGTCTATGTACACAGTGTCAAGACTGCCACTCCCCCCAATCTCAGGGTCATTCCTCATAACTTTCACCTTGTTTATATGCCACATTAATCTGCCTGTAACTATTTGTAGAGAGCCTCAGTGTACACAATTCCTGAATGGCTAGATGGATAATTCCATGACCATGTTATACAGGTGTGAAGGTTTAACTAAACAATACACCACTGCACCTGAAGAGGCAAGCCACCCACACACAACAGATACAGGTTGTGTTGGGGAAATGCATATCCTATTACAACAACAAAAATGGCTTTTCTACAATAATCTGTACATTTATCACCCACAACAACAATTTTTTAAACAGTAATACAACGAAAGGAAGGTTAATTTCCAAAAGATTTGTGGCTTGAGCCAAAAATTGCTTATGTAGGACTGACTTCTTAGATGTAATCTGGCATTCTTCCAGTAGATGTGTTATTCAGGATGCCTGCAAATATCCTTCCAGAAATGAGAGAGACCTTGATAGTAAATCAAAAATGAGAAAGTTTAGAGTAACAGTAAGTGCAATCAAAATGTGCTGCAATCATTTATAAAGTAACTGCAAAAGAAATGTCCCTGGGGAGGATCTTTCTTCACATTCAGATTTAAGGGAAACAACCTCATAGGGCCATACTGAGGTATTTTTCTTCTTTCACAACACAGAGAATATTATGCAAAGGAATCAGACAAAACTGCAGAGCTCATCTGTAAAATGCTATAAGCAGAACTGTCATATTCAAATTTAACTAGAGACACAAATTATTTTCATTCGCTATAGCTTTTGCTTCCTCAGAACTCCCCCCCAAGGCATCTCTATAGTGGCTAAAACCTTACCAACCCCACAGTGCCTTTTTAGGCAATGTCAGTCTAATAAAGCTTCCAACATTACACAGAATCTGGACAACATTAAGCCATTGCTGCTCAAAGTTAACAAGCATTTAGCCTGGAAACCATCAATATATGCATTGTCAATGACCAGTGAATGCACTCCAGCTGTACGAGCTTTCAATGCCTATTACTCGTACAGACCCACTGCATTAGATGAATTCAGTAAATGTTGAGGTTCCTCTAAATGTCAAAAAAAAAAAAAAAAAAACTCATCTCCAAACTTGTTAGACAAGATAGCAATCAGGAACTTGTCCAAGTCCAACGTAGTATAAACAAACCCCCTTTTCACAGCTATCTACAGGACCTTGTCTGTCCTCCTTGACCCATGCTTCCTACCTAACAAGTATGATGTCCATGTGTATTAAGCCAAACACAATTCTCCTAACAGAACAACTGCCTCTCAAACTGGGAGACTTACTCATCCTCAGACATGTTTCCCCAGAGATTTCTATACCTCATTATACAAACTTTCTGGGCCAGTTAGTCTGTACCCCAACCAGGGCAATAAAATTCTAGACTTCATACTTACCATTAAGGGGCAGCGCTGCTCCCTACCAACTGTAACCTCCTTGCTGGTCAAACCAGTCACATTCACTGTATGACTGAAACTTGAAGCATCCTGCAATGCTTCAGTACTGTGAGACTATGCAAAAGAAAATCTACAAAACTGAGTGATGACCTAGCTAAATTCAGAAGTTCTTTCCAACTCCTCAATCCTACTGCCCACCTGGAATATTTTACTAACAAAATTTTATACACATTTAAGTATTTGTATGGACACATCCATTCCTCACAGAAACAAAAACAATGCCAAATTCAAGGATAAACCCCTGAGGTGGTATCCTAAGATAAACAGGTTCCATAAAAAAATAAAAAAATAAAAATTTCATGCATAAATAAATCTAACACTCAAGAAGCTAAAACATTCTTTCCAAACTAAACAAGGAACTCCAGATCCTGATCAAAACAACCAAAACCAGATATGAGGTAAAAATATCCACAAAGGCAAAAGATTACTACATAGTCTTCTTTAAGTATGTTAGTAATCTGAGGAATGCTACCCAGCACTGCTAGAAATCTCAGAAACTATATCCAGCTCTGCTCTGAGCAACATGTAAATAATACTTCATATCTTCATATTCAGACTCTGAGGACACAGCTAACCTACTACAGGACAAATTCAGGTCAAACTTCAAACCCCCCCCCCCCCGTATTCTCAAAACAAATACTCAGATCTACATCCCCCTCAAATCTCCCAAGAACAAGTTCTCAAGGTACTAAGTCCATGAACAGAAAGTCTATGAGGCTGATAACATACTGGCCTTTCTACTGGTTAGCTTGTCTGGGTATCTTTCTTCCACATTGTTCTGTTTTTTTGTCTGCAAATCCTAGTATTTTATGACTTTGTGTCTCTCTGTTGTAAATAAGACACTGTAATCACTAGGTATAGCAATTTCAATGATCAATGCTACATTTGTCTTTTTTCATTGACTACTATATCTGTTTTTTATACATCTATTTTTTGAACTGTTAATAACGGGTGATCCCATATGATATAAACGTCATCATTTTTTACAATGCTATGTGGTTCATGTTTCCATTGCTTCTCAGCTACTTTAATACTGTAGTGTTTGCACAATACCCAAAGCAACAGTGTTGCCACATTATCATGCCTTTCAGTATATAGACCTTCTGCCAAGATCGTATCACATCCAGCAACAAGATGTGCGACTCTTTCCAGTGCTTTTTACAAAACTGGCATTTGGCAGTTTATCCCACATGTTCAATGGGTTTAGTAAACCAACATGTGTATACACTCCACTATACTGGGCTGCCATTATTAACATTTCATCTTTTAGTTTTAATTCACCTCTCCTTAACCATTTTTGTGTCAAATCCTGATTGAAATGTGGTTGTTCCAAGAGATTTCTACACTTTTATTTATTTCTATAAGTATATTTCTATACTCGCTACCACAGTTATGCCTTTTCCACATTTCTTTTCTTCTCATCTGATCTTTCTCCTTACATTCTTTCTTTTGTTTTTTTGGCATATTCAGTTGCCTGATTTTTCTCTACTTCTGGTTTAATTTCCATTCCTACTTATCAATATGCTTCTGCTAAACTAAACAACTTCTTCTCATGTTTTAAAACTTTCACTATGTTTGAATATGGTGAGGTCAGCGGCTATATATGCAGCCCCATGACAGCTGATCTATACATGTAATGAATTTTGAGGAGGCCCATACCGTCTTTAGAATGAAGAATATATAATTTTCGTATACACGGATTACTTTTTATATATATATATATATATATATATATATATATATATATATATATATATATATAAAATTTCATAAGCATGAAGCATTTTTCTTGTTTTCCTCTCTAAGTGATCCAGTACGTTTTGGTGCCAGTCAATCACCCCAAAATTGTAAATTAGAATAGAAAAAGCAAACTGGTTTACAGCTTGGACTTTATTCCTAGATGTTAAAGCAGCATTCAGTATTAGTTTTAGTCTTCTAAGGTATTCCTTACTGACCTTTATTCGTATATATTCATGACTTATTGCTGATCCTTCATCCGCCATCCTAAACTTCCCAGAGGACACCATCATCCTTCAAGAGGGCCTGTCCCAAACAAATAGCTGGTGCCACAACCATGGACTGCAAGAAAATGCCAAGAAATGTATAACTATCCCTCAGCAAGCAGGACTCCTTTTGTAACTACCATATTGATAAGACTCCATGACAATGTATCCCCTTAGAGATCTGGGAATGTACACGGACTTTGACTGCCATGTATCCACTACTGTAAGGAAGTCTTGTTCCATTCCACAATTTAAAGACATCATGATCCAAGGACGTTATTGTATCTCTGTACTCATCACTCATTATGCCAAACATTGAGTATAATGCCCTTTTTTGTATGTACATATCCAAACACTTGCCACAGATGGCGTAAACAACACTTCCTTACTAAAACATCAAGGACCTAAAATCATAAAAAACTAAGTTGACTACCTCAGAGTCTTGACTCTCTTCTTGGTATCATACAGAATACTAAGAGATTACCTCTGCCTCACTTGCATAGTCTCAACAAACCCTGTTCTATCAAACCTATTACACATTTGGAAGTCCATTGGTGTCAGAAAAAAATCCTCAATGGATGGTAAGCTGTTCTGCAAGACTAACAGAGCATTATGGTGGGACAGGTACATATCATAGAAAACACCTCTTCTGTGCAAGCAGCTCCCCCTCCAAACAAAGCAGATTTCTCTTATTTTATTCAAACTTAACTTGGATGGACATATGGGTAACTGCAAATTCATGCTGATTTAACACCAATAGCCCTCATTGATAAAAGAAACAAAGGGTACACAAATACAGATTTTCAAAGAACGTCCAGATTTTTGCCTCATATTTTTAGACTGCTCCTCATATAAAAACTGTGTTTTTTCTGGCAAATCACTAAGGACTTGAAGCCATGTAATAATGCTAGACATCTGAATTGCAGAATTCATATTTTTCAGAAAATGCATGCAAGTGCAAAACATGTTACTCTATTAACTTTCTAAGTTTGTAAGAACAATACTTAAAATATGTCTTCGATTTTAGTCCTTTGTTCCTCCATTATTTTTGGGTTTGTCCAAATTTCTTGCGCTAAGAGGTCGAGGGGAAGTTAAGTACACAACATACACTTATCTTCTTTGGAAATTCATTTTGCAAAATATAAACGCTAATAATTACCATGGGAATGCCGGGGGAGGCTTCTCGCAACCCTCACAGAACAATAGCCTAGGAAGCACCTACGAACTGTCCAAACACTTATAACAGTTGGAACAACCACAACACAAACTGTAGAAAGACGAATTCAAACACACTCATTTAAAAGGTAGTCAGTATCGCCATTATCTGGAAGAGGACAGAATGTCTAATGGACATATTAAAATGCTCAGTTCAGTTGAAAAGGAGTCACTGTTTAGCAGCTCTGAAAACTGACACTGTTACTTGCATTTCTGCAGCAGTGCCCACATGATGTGATAGTAGGCAGGACCGAGTCTGGTATTCAACACTTCTGAAAAATCTTAACCGTTTATCTGGATGTCAGGTAAATGGCATAATCTACATGTGAAGACTACACAAGGAAAAAGTCAAACAGCACTACTACCAGCTGCACACTGCTCACTTGGAACAATATCCAACTTTTTCCTAGAGATTATTTTAAAAATTTCAATAGAGTGCAGATTATTTGTTTTGCATATACCATGCAATCAATGGACATTGTCCAATACCTATCAGTAAATGCAGGCTAGGCAAAAACATACCTGGGCTTTAGAAAACTTCACAGAATGTTCCAGACAGACTAAAAGTCTATTATTCTGGGCAACTACTTGTTTCCACTTTGTCCTATGAGAGATCATCAGTTTTCACACCAGACAAGGAATCTTATTTAACTAATTTGTCAATTACAGTTTGCAATACTACAAGAAAGATTACAGAACATTATTTAAAGAGATGTTCCACTTCTTGGAATATTTTTTTCTCAAATGGTTGTACCTGATCAACATGTACCACGGAGGAAAATATTTCTTGATGTGAAAAGTACTTACTCTGTTAGTCTGTAATTTAGTAGTTAATGTTTTACTTGACAGAAAATAGCCGCCAGACACTCTGATATAAACAATTAGCTTCCAGTTCTAGGTCTACAAGCACCAGTCCAGTTCTGTCCTATTAATGGAGCTCAGTAGACTTGAATGACATCATCCCATTCACTGATGGGCCAAATTCCATTCGCCTGAACATTGGAAGGAGAGCTTTTCCAGTCCCATACTTTTACTGGAACCTCCCACTTCTTTCCATAATTTGCTTCAATGTAGTCAAGAGTTTCACAAGGTACCTGTACCTTGACTTCTAGAAGTTCTGTCCAGCAGAGGGTGAATAAGGGAAAAATGTATCTAATAAAGAAAAAAAAAGCAATATAAAGTCAAGCAGATCACAACACTCACAGAAGGTGTATGACAGAAGCAACGCATTTCATGTGACTAAATGTCCTATCTTTAATAAAAAGCTATAATACCAAATCTGCTCAAAACCATACCAATGCATTTCTGAAAATGTAGGCACAAAATTACTTCAAAATTTTTATTACAAAATACAGAAGATAAAAATGACAGGAAGTCAAAAGTAAAACATTTCACCTGTCTAAACTTCCCAAATGTAATAAAAGAGTAGTAATACCAAACCCGTCCAATCTATACATACACACACACACACATACACACACATATATATATATATATATATATATATATACATATACACACACACACAAACGTATACATACATATATTGTGTGTGTGTATGCAAACACATATACAATATACATATTAAAATGAAGGTAAAAAAATTACTTCTTTTATTACATAATGCTTTTACTATTAAAGACAGAAACATAGAAGTAACACATTTTGCTTGCTGGTTAAGAAAATGAAATATTTGTTACTGCAGAGTTTAAGATGTAAAATTAATTTTAATGGGTAAAACATTTGCATAAGTACCATAGTGGAAAGAAGTGTTACAAAGTTCACAAAAAGTGTAACTTTTTTTAATTATTAATCTTTACGAAACTATCTCTGCTTCTAGTAATAAGATAATTTGCCACCTTTCCTGTTATATGCACAGATTAAGAGAATTTAAGTAGTTAAGTCTTGATATACAGAATTATGACTGGGTCGCTGATCATAACCAGTTTATTATATTGTTTGAGACATGAACACCAAG